>NW_020799633.1:0-24612 GCF_003590095.1 Trichoplusia ni
GTGGTAGGCCCTTGGACTGATCCATGGAATTCGCGAATTAACATGTACCATCGATCAAGCGTTTATAACCAGCATATCAATATTAATCTGTGGGTTTTCAAGAGGAAGTAACAAAAGGTGAAACGTCAGGGAATCCTGACAATAACATCCTTTCCTAATTGAGCAGAAGTTGATGTTCAGCTTAACAACGCTACAACGTTTTTAAAGTTTGAGTGCCGCTGTTATCTTGCGTTCAATCGGAATGATTGATCAACTCACGCGCAGCCACTGTGTGGTCTGTGTGACGCAATGTTTGACAATGATGGGAATGCCTGCATGATATGTCTTTAATTGTGATGCTTGTTCGGCACTTTTACGATGCTTTTAGTACATGATGTATGATTTGTTATTTTGCATTTTGAGGTAACACTTGACTTTAGGTTACTCTTTTTTTTTTGAGAATCGACAGAGCAAGGAGTTTAATCATTGTTTCGTGAGGTTACATAAACATTTGTTGCATATCACATGCAAAAATACATAGAGGCTCAAGACAAGTATTTCTGGATCACACAAACACTTCTTGTCCTACATGAAGATCGAACCACAGAGGATTTGACGCGTTGACCTCAACATAATTAATAAATACAGCCAAAATTAAGTCAATTAAGTATTGCATAATGGTAGAATCAATATATTTCTTCCTACAATAAAACACCATTACAGTAAAAAAAAAAATTAAAAAATCTATAAAAAAATATAAATAAAATATTTACATTTGTAAATTGCATTGCCATCGGGTTTGAAGTCAGCATTCTGAACTTACCACCCTGAAAATTTCAGTCTGCCAGATTAATATCGGTAAGCGCCTCAAAATTGAGTTGTAAAAATCTAACCGGAACGACAAACAAACAAGAAAACTGAGTACATAAAAACGTAGGAAAATCACAAAACCATTAATAAAAACTTCACACATAATAACTATACTTTAACCAACAAACTTCATCATAGGACCTTACGTACTTAAGTTCCTAAACGACTTGTACACAATTGATCATCAATTAATTTCGATACCGATCACCAAGTGCTAATTAACAGCTGTTATATTCGACATAATGTCCCCACATTTCCTTTACGGCTGTACTTTCAAAGAAACTATTTACATGTGAGGACGGTCAAGGGCTACGAAGTTTTGTTAGTTATTCTGTACCCGAACTAACCGCAACTGTTATTAACTTCATAAGTTGAACTTATTTCATGTCATTCTGTATGTTTGTTTGGAGCTGAAGGGAACGTTGGAAATGCTATTGAGTTTGAAGTGTGCGGGGTTGATCGATTGATTGTTACGTTACCGTTTTTGATGAAGGTCTGCTTTTCGAGGGGATTTTGATATAAGGATTAACTGGACATTTTATTTGAACATTCGATTATATTTTAAAATAAGTTAAAAAGGAACTGTGTTACAATAATTTGTCAAAATTATTATTTAGGTTATGCCTGCTTATTTAGGTATGTCGCATTTTCCAAAGCAAAAGATATTAAAATCATAGGGTACTTTGTACCACTGACCTAGAATTATGGCATTACGGAACACTCACTAATCGAGTTCGACTCGCACTTACCTTTTTATTAATTGAACAGGCTTAAATCCTTCGTAGTTAAGTCTCATTGTTATCAAAACAATACATCCAAAATGAATTTAAAACAAAATTCAAAGTTCGAACGTACAAAACGAGCGTCCAATAAAATTAATAACCAGCAACTTTTTATAAAAAAAATCTTGTCACCGCGGATTCAATTTCGAAAAAAAAAACTGAACTACAAAATGGTTTCGTGCGGAAATTGTTAAATTCGATGTGTAACAGGAGTCACGGGTGATACTGGCAAAAAGTGCAGTTACCGGCAACCGTGTGCTGGATTTACTGCCAGCCAGGATTAGTTCAATGTTCGTATGTAGTTTGGGTTCGATTGAAATCAGATTGGAAATGGTGGGTATTAAATCTCGTTCGCGTATAGCCGCCATCTTTGTGTTTTTGACAGGACTTTTGCCGCCACTATTTTGTGTTTTTTTCAATTTGTATTTCTAGTTCGCTCGTCGTAATCATTGTCAAAAAAAAAAACTATAAAAAAAGAAAAAAACAAATAATATTTTAAATTAACTTTTCGAAATTAAAGCTGTTTAGTTTTTATTGAAATAGTCGACCTCTACGATTATAAATAGATTCTGCTTTCATTAGTAATTTATCCTGGCTTCGTCTAGACTAGTAAATGTATGTGTTCAACAAAGAGTTGAGCTAACCCGAGGGAAGTTAATAAAGAACCTGTGCCGTAGCGTGACCCACAGACAAAAGGAAGTTTGTTTTATATGACGTCATATACGTTGCTTATTGTTGCCAGCGTAAAAAATATGTTCCCGCCGAGCAGAGCGGAAAATATCATTATTATTTTTTGTTTACTGCATTTTTGTATCGTCTTGGGAAGGCCGGACCCCGTCCGGTCGGGATCTTATTCTACCTAATTCCCTTTTTTCTATTAAATTTTATTAAGCGAATCATTTTGTTGATATGTTCATGTAATATTCATATATTTCCTCTTTGAGTAATATTCTGTGGTAATATTTTTATCGTTGCCTTATTAGACGAAACATTAAGTTTTATTATTTTTTGTATTTAATGTGGGTCTATTTGGGTCATCTTTGAGATCCGCCTACATGATATAAAAGTAAATAACTTTTATTTAAGCAGGGCGATTTAATAAGGTATACTAAGTAATTGATGTTTTGTTTATTTTTGTAGTATTCTGTTTTCTATGTAACTAACAAGACTTCCCAATCAACTTACTATTCATGACCATAAGAATCCTCTTATCGTAGATGCCATAGTAAAATATATAAAAAAAAAAACAAAATAAACTAACCTCCTTTTCTTACCAACATTCAAACAATGTAAAGAACAGTTCCTCTTTCGATTATAATTTCAAGTGTTAATTACTAACCGTAGTCCACCGTATCTCGATTCAGCTGATATCATACCCCGCACTCAAGTTTCCCCGAGTGCGGTCTGAGGTTAACACCGATATTAATTTTTGATTACGTATTTATACTTCGAAATCGATACTTTTGTGTGTACTTTTAATGTTTGTTTCGTATTAAAAGGATACCTAAAATGGCGTTTAAATGAATTCTATTATTCGATGTCCACACATAAAATCTCGTTGAATTTTATTTTGGTTATTTTATTCACACTTTATTCAAATTACTGGGAGTTAGGTCAGAACTAGATACTTTTGAAAATAAACAAGAAATCGATATTCTGTGTCTTATAAGCTGCACTATAATTACACTTATCCAGTAAGAATGTAATTTATCATGAGTCCAATATTCACGACTTTATCCTTTACCAAGGCAAGGATATATACGTTAGTCAAGAGAAGACCCATTGACTACCATAGCTCGTTTTTTTTCATATTTGAAATTGTTCTTACCGCGGTTATTTTGCAGTTAAAAGGTTACGAATGAGGTTATCAACACCTTAGATCGAAAACTTTTTTCATCTGTAAAACAAGCTAGCAGCGCTCGAAATTATCGTTGCATAACCTTAATATCCATATTTTGTAAAGTTATAAATATTTTAACATAACATTAATATAAATGATAACAATTTGTCAGTTAAAAAGGTTTATATCTGAGATTTTAAAGTCGAAAGTTACGTTGCCGTTAAATTGTATAATAAAAGCATTTTGTGTATTTAATATCAATGAGATGTTTGTTATTTTAATTAAAATAAACTATTTTATTTTGCTATTTCTATGCGAGTTTTGTAATGAGGCCTAGTTTTGTCTATTGTGTGAATTTGAAGTAAGGGCTTTAGTTTTTATAAATTTAATTTAAGAAAAGTAAACAGTTAAATGGAGTTGTATCCTTGTTGGCCTCATAAATAAAAGTATTTTTGGTACTTACTTTAAAAAACAGGCTAGAGCTATAAGCTCCAAGTCAAAGTTTATAGTTTTCTATGAATATTCATAGTGTACTACAAATAATTTTACGGGTCAAAACGGTGAAGGGAAGCATGCAAAGTACGCAGCGAGATTACTGTATTCGTACGGCCAATACCCGAAAACACAGCAAACGCTGAAAAATTTCGTCTTCATACCTTTCCATATAAAAGTAAACACAACCTCGTCATAAAACAAAAGATTAAAAACATTCCTCTTAAAATTCCCGCTTCATAATGATTTCTCTAAGGCCCTGGAAGTAAATAGGTCCAAGTCATCCATAATTTAAGCATGGTGAGTGGTGACACGCTGAGTAATAACCGAGATAGCGGCTGTAAAGCTAAATTGCCACTCTGATGAAGACAAGCCAGATATTATAACAGAAACAGCTGCACTCGCACTTTAAACACCCAGGACCTGTACCGAGATTGCTTTAGTAAGACTATTGCCATTGTATAAGCGAGATGACGCCATACAAAGCGAATAGCTGTGTCTCACTTTCATAATGCCAACAGCCCTACTTTAACCGTTTCGTAGTAAGTGCGTAGACCTAATTCCACAAGTTTCCAACTCTATCTAAAACCATGTAATAAAACAAAGCCTATTTCCCTGAAATATATTAGAATATTATTTACGCAGTAGCACAGGGGAAACAGTGAATAATTTTCTAATCTATATAAATCTATTGAGCCGATCTGCCCAACTGGTTCCCGTTTAGAAATGGTTTTCTAACCTTACCCGAGATACTTGTGAATTTATTTGCATTATTAAATATATATGTTGCAGTTCGTTTCAATTAATTTGTTCAGTTAGAAGTGTTGATGAATTTTCTCTAGTTTGTTATATTGATGCGTTATCTATATCTATACTAATATATAAAGCTGACGAGTTTGTTTGATTGTTTGTTTGTTTGTACGCGCTAATATCAGGAACTACTGGTCCAAATTGAAAAAATCTTTTTGTGTTCAATAGACCATTCATCGAGGAAGGCTTTAGGCTATAAACCATCACGCTGCGACTAATAGGAGCAAAGATACAATGGAAAATGTGAAAAAAACAGGGCAGGTATAAATCATAACGTCGCGGGCAACAGCTAGTCTATGATAAAAGTTGTAGTGTAAGTGGGTGATTGATACTCTGCGCTACTTTTAGATTAGTTAGATCGGTTAAAAGGCTTTAACTAAGTTCTGTTCAGTTTATGACGACAGCTATCTCTTTAGATTAGATACACATTCTTGTTTATCCGTTTGTTTTGTTCGGCGTATGACAGAAAACGATTGTATCACTTTGTACTCTTTGTAGAGTCTCGTCTAGCCTTTCTATTAACATAGTGTGCCTATTTTTTTTTTGATGTCAATTCTGTCAACTAATCTAACTTTTCTTAATTTGTTGCAGGTGAGTATTACGAAATTACGAAAAACTTGCTTAAGAAGCAGACGAAATATTTTCCTTTGCCGGTAAGTGTGTTTTTTACGAAACCTTTATACTTATTGGGGCGTATCGTTGGAGCAGACAATTTTTTTTGTGATGTCCCCACACCAATTGCTACTAAAGAAATGATTGGACAACTTCGGTAAGATAAAAAACTCATGTCATTGTACTTCGCGGCTCTGGCGATCGTTTTTTGTCACGTGTCCGGTATAAGTTCCTATGTAACTAGGTTTGACCTAGGTTTCAATTTGATTCGGTTTCGGAAAGGCTTTTTGCAATGTATCTAGACTAAAAGATTTGTTTTTATGAGCCGTTTGTCAAAAGGAATCGTGTCGCAAACAAGAAACTGAATTAAGGTTGTGATAAATCTTTAATCGACTCCAAAAAGAAAAAGGTTCATGTATTTTTTTAAGTATGTACCTTGATTACACCGAGGTTTCTATAGCTCACAAACAACAAAAAAAAAACAACATAAGTACTTATCCGATCTAGCACCTAGCTGATATGATAAAATCATTTGTTACATACACACCTTTTGAATGCTGGAATCGGTTTACATTTTATTAAAAGTGATTTATTAGGAACAAGAAAAACTAGGCCTTATTAAGCTCATTATGAACGTCTTCTACCAGGAACGACTTACCTTAATAATATGTAACAAATATTAGCCCGCATGTTTCTAAAAACTGTCAACATCACTGTTTGACACGATTTAACTATGAGTTATGAGTCATAACTTATGACTGGTAAATCTCATCTCGCTTGCATTTGACCCGGTCACGATTAATATGTACCATTTTAATTTACATGACATGAGTTATTATGTACTTACTCTATTAAGATGACTTTTGATATTAGAAAGGGATATCTAGCTATATCTCTGTAAAAGTGAAACTGAACTGCCTTTGATAAAAATGTGTCAATACATGTCTATCTTTGAGGACGAATTTGATCGTCAAAGTTTTATTTTTCATGATTTTGGTACCCTTTGATTCTTGTTTAAACATTTCTCTTTCCTCACGCCTTTGCACACTTTTAGTTATTTTTTCGTTCCTTTGTACCTAGAAAGATCTCTTCCCAGATGTGTTTTAAATTTTAGAAGCGACACAACTACCGCTCCTTAGTAAATAAGATGCTTAATGTTTAAGTTTCAAGATAGTCGTTGGTTTGACAAATGTGTCAATTGCTGGCACCGGATGTTGGGTCAAGCGCTGTCGGACAAATCGGGTGTGTCAGCCCTGACGGCTGCTCGTTTGTGACCGTGAAGGAATAACGTTTGTACTAGAATCCTTGTAGGGCTGTCACTTATTAATATTTTTTTTTTTTCTATAGTTTGATCTTTTCTGTTATTTTGGTGTTATTGCAAATTATTAAAATATTTAAGATTATTAGCAGTAAGGTCGTTTTTACAGTACGTTTATTTTTATTGCGGGTCGCTTTTATTAAAGGAGCACTTAATTTTTAATTGCTATATGAGAAATGCATGTTGATGGTTTAATTATGAGCACAATGAAACGTCAACTGATCTAATGAAGCTGTTTACTGTCGGATGAACAGGCATGCGGAGAGTATTTGGCACATCGTCGTCTTAAGAACAATGACATTCTTCAATTTAGTACCAATTGTTCTTTAGACGAATAAGATGCTTATGACGTACTGAAACAATCATAAAAGACAAGATACGCTAAACCCTTTTGAAACGTATTATTTTGAGGTCTGAAATATTTTTTTGTTGAAGTTTTTTCGTCGTTTGTATTTTTGGCAACCCTACTCGGGCTCCGTCATCAGGGCTGTCAGGGTGTATACGGCCGGTTTATTACGAGACGGATGTGTCAAATGGGGGGCGCACGGTTCACACGATTATGAAGACCCACCATCCTAATACACGAAAGATTTTTATATGTAACACTCGAATTTGTAACCCCTACGGAACGAATTGATATTAATTATGCATCGTTACTTTGAAATAAGGATGTTCTCTCGTAGAAAAGATTTACTCGCGTTATTTTATCGATATTTATGACTGTTGCTAATGTGAATAAAACAAATCCCTTTAGGTTATTTTTGTGATCATTGATACTTTGTTTAGAAAACTAGATGCTTTCATACAGGGAAATTTTGTCTTCCTGACTTTCTCTTAAGTTCAACTTATAAAACAGAACCCAATATTTTGCACATAAATTGTAACTTTGACTAAAAAATCTTATCATTGCGTCAGATGTATTCCCAAAATATTTCAGATTTCCTATGATTTTCACTTATCGGGAAAACAAAAAATGAAACCGTATAGTGAGTTGATGTCTCGAGTGACTTCAGTTATGCGTAGGTACACTTTAATGACAAGTGACGTCAGAAATCTGCCTGACAAAATAAATTGTACATGTTTGTCATGTACCCTATTGCGAGCAAGCCTGGTAATCAACGTTTAATCATTCTCCGTACGGAAATACTCCTTTGCCCTTCATAACACACTCACTTTTGCTCAATGATCTCTTCTCATTGAGCAAAAGTGAGTGGGTTATGCTTTTACCAAGCAATATGACAGTAAGAGGCTGATTTTATAATTATTAATCGGTAAATGTTTTCGAATAGTGTTTGCTATCCGTGGTAGGGTCGTTGTTATGTATAATACTCTAGATGTCGAGAAATAAGGTCAGATCACACGATTTGTTACGCGTTGTAAACTCTAGTCTTAGTGTTGGCACTGTTGATAAGTTTGTGTTATCGGTTACAGAGTTCTCCGTGTGAAGAGATTGTAATGCATGAGAGATTGTATAGATTTTGTGAGCGATAGACGTCAGAAGGTACTGGGAATCGATAGCTTCCAAGAATTGTGCCTATCAACTTTTGATGTAATTAGACATTATTTCGCTAGATTTTGCTACCTGTCTTTTGATACCACTTTATCTGAACTAGCAATACATTTAATAATGTAAAATTGCTTTTTCTCAATAATCGTGATAGCCAGACAGTTGATATTTGTACGACACGGACAAAACTTGATAGGTTAGCAATATTCTTGCTTTGTTTCAAGAAATTTAGCTTATTTGTTCGTAACTCTCCAATTTCGCAATTTACCGTTTTTTATTCTCTCAATCTTTTCAAAGCTCTTTAAGTCAAACGAAATTTCATGTCCATTTAACATTAGCAGGAGAAAACAGTCCACAGCTAATTCACTAAGTGATATACTAAAGCTTTCGTATTAGTTTACTATCCCCTATTAGTTTGACAAACGCGCGAGCCTGTCCACTACGTTAACCGTTTAATGGTTTCCATAGACCAACGGTTACCATCGTGTTCTAGGTCATAGTGTCGAATTATGGCTTAGGTATTTGTTGCCAACCCTATTTGTTGATTGGTGGAATAGTGGCATGTATGGAGACAGCATTTAAAGTGCAATTTGGGAAATTATAGTTAAGAGGGATTGAAAAGTGAGTTCAAGAGCCAGGAAAGAAAAAAAAGTTTTTTTTTTTGAGATATTCACTTTGGTGAAGCGACTTTGAAAAAAAATCTGTCCTCCTTAGATTTTCATAACTTAAAAATGTAGTGTTCCAAGGCTTGTTCTATTTACTCGGACAAGCAAATATTTAACCAATTTTGAACCTAAGACTGTCACAAATTAAATACAATTTCCAGTAGCACTAGTTGCTGTGATTGCTTTTTTATTCCGGAATAAAATGTATTTAAAGAACTGCAGCCAATAGTCTTGTTAATGGTGATTATGGCACTTTACCTTTGAACAGATGTTTATATTCCGTGAATGTAGTACGGTCAGTTAAGGAAGCTGTTTAAAACCACATGCTTAAACTTATTTTTTTGTATTCTACTCCCGCATCCGAATTTGATTCTTGTGCAAAACACAAAGACACGCCGAAACAGAAGAAGTGTTCATGGATCACTCAAACGCATGCCCTACGCGGGGTCGAACCTGCGGCACTTTACCCACTGTTGTTTTTGCTTGGTGCCAACCACTTTTCGATTTTCTTTCTTCGTCGAAATTTCTAGTTATCTATTGTAATTTGTTGTAAATCCAATAGTACCTATTAATAGATTTTATTGCTGACTGTACAATATTGGATGAAACGCTTATCTGTCCTTGCACCATAACGCGGACTTGTTAACATAAATAAACCCGTATCACTCAGAGACTGTGTTGTTCGTAATTGATCTGTTTATGCACCATTTCACTTCCTAACTTATTTCTCAAAAGCTTCCAACTATAACAACTTTATTGTATAGGTCATAGAGTTCAAAATCTATTAGCAAGTTGATTTTTTTGGGCAGTTTTGCCATCGAATTTCTATGGGATCCTAGTACCCTCATAGTTTAATGTTTAAATGAGTTAAGAGCGTTATTCTATAAAGGGAACTTTACGTGCCAGTCGGGAATAGATATGGGAATGCTTAGGAATGGGAACTTTCGTTGAAAGCCTTTTAAAGTTAGACACGCAATTTCGATATGGCTAGCGTTATGATGTGACGAAGTGACGTGAATAACGCGTTTACGCTTCACTTAAGAGCTGTTTTATTGTTTATGGTTATGTGCCTCTTATTGGTGGAAAGGGAACAATATATGTTTCTTTATTTCTTTTGTTTCACGTTACCTAAGTAATCCGCAAGGTTAAAGTGACTATCAGCACATACACTCGTGGTCCCCTTTTTATCGGACACGGTTTTGTTAATTGATCATGACAAGTCAAAGATCACAAAATTTGTTGAAAACCGAAAAGGAAAATATTGTGAGGAAAATTACACGTCTGAAACAATTTCCGTTATGTTAAGCCAGCCTCGAAACACAAGCGATTTAAAACTGACAGCAGGTTGTCCATTGAATGAATATAAGATAAGAATAATATTATGAATATAAGAAATAAAATGATAAATTAATTCTGTATACAAAAAAAATGGTTGGTACAAAACCGTATCCGATAAAGCGGAAAACTTGTGTGAAAGGTCTGTTAGGTGACTAAGTGTATATCTGACGAATATTGTCAAAACATTGCTAAACTGGCTTCGACGTTACAATATTACAATAGATATCATCCAAGGTCTTTTGCACACGAATTTAACTGTACTTAAACTATATTCGATATTGCGTTGTGACATATAGACGAAATTACCTCTACATATATTTACTGTAGTAATAATAGTTTTTTTTATTGAAAAAATTGCGGTATATAGAGTTTGTCGTTTCATGTCTTACACTGTGTTGTGCAGTATACCCGAAGTTGATAAATAATGAACACCTCTATTCACATACAATAAGGTCGATTTTATATCTTACAAAATATTTGAAAAGAGTAACCTTGTAGTTTTAGGAGGTTGTTCATTCCCCCTTTTTTATTCGTATATCTAAATATCACCTATATATTATACAACTTTGATGTGAAACCATTGGTTTGAATGTACGTAATTCAATCAAGTCATCAAAGTCAGAATTATTCGATACGTTCTCCGCTTGTTTTTTATTTGACAGCAGAAGCCTCTCATTTGTGTCACGTGGCAACGAAATTATTTCTGCCATACTCTTGTGACCACTTAAATATTATATTCATATTTTCTATTTAAAGGATTTGAGATTGAGTGTAGTATTATATGGTTTTTTGTTATATAGGAGCCAGAATTTAGCGAAGTGCTGTAATTGACTAGGGAATGTTGAAATCCAAATATTTCTTCACAGACTTAATTTTAGATACGTTCTTAAAAGTATATCTGTCGCTTTGACAGTGCTAAGTGCCAGATACATAAAGCCCACTTAAAAAAAACGTGAAGCATCAGAATTTAGCCGTAAATAAGTCATGATATTGCCCCACTTAGGCCACCTATTACTTTCATCATTTCATAAAGCAGCGACTAATCCTCAACTCAACACTTCAATATTCCTCTCGCGACTAAGCAATATCGATGAATTGTCGCAAACAATGGCCGGTAGAACCTCCTTTAAATAATTCACCGTTCAGACGATAATCCTGTCAACATAATCGTATATCTTATTCACAAATGTGTTAATACGTTATGGCTGTATTATTTCAAATGTTGTGTGGTCCACAAATCATATGTAACGAAACCAGTTTCTCTAGTTTCATATAAACAATGAACAGAAGGCTAGTTATGCAAGACTGGCCCATCTGCAGACATGTCCTTTTACTGGAAAAGGAAAACTGTTGAGACGGACTGGCTAAATTTTGAGACCTTCAAAAATATTTGTCTTGTAATTTGTTTCGTGTTTGATGTGAAATTCAATTCACTTATTTGAACGCTACATTTGAAAGCTCTTTACTGGCCACGACATTTTTAGTATCGTATGCCATTTTATTCTCATCTAAGACTGTTGGATTCTACTACAAAAATAAATTGTAGAGTTAAAATAACATCATTATGTCTCGAAATAAGCTTGATTAAACTAAGAAATAAGCAAAACAATGTAACAATAGCAAATAATTTAGCCAACACATGAACAAAGACAACATAATCACAATAATCATTCACAATTTGGAAACACTCAATCATTCTTCCAAAGCGCGGGAGTAAAATTTAATTCTATGCAAATACGACTCTATACCTTCATTCTTCTGGCATTACGCATATCAATAGTAAATGCGGAGTCGTTATCGTACATTCACGAAGTTTATTATCATTGTATTTAATACAATGTATGTTGTTTATACTCGAGATAATAGGGATTTGCATATTACATTAAAACTGTAGCAGGATTCAGCTGGAATATCAAGATAAACAAGATTGTAATAAGGAGGCTGTTCAATGCGTGGACGCTTATTAAGTAAATATCGTGTTTTAGTTGAACTGCCTTCGGAGTAGGTTAATCAGGTGGGCAGTCGTGTTTTATTAACACGGTTTTTTGACGACCTCCGTGGTCGAGTGGCGTACGCACCATTTCAAGGTGTCGCTAGCTCTGAGGTCCCGGGTGCGATGGTCGAGTCAATGTAAAAATTTACATTTCTACATTGTCTCGGGTCTGGGTGTTTATGGTACCTTCGTTGTATCTGAAGTTATATCATAACACAAGTGCATTAGCAACTTAATTTTCCTAACTTTTCCAACCATTTGTGACACACTGTTTACATAGTACAACACTAAGACTCTATATTATATACAACACTTTAACTCTTCTTATATTCCTAAAAAACACATGGTCAGGATTAGTCAGGAAATTAATCCTAACGTCTCGGTTTCACAAAAATGCAAATCATGCGCACAAAAACCCCCAATTTCAGAATAAGCATTCGAGGATCACACAGTTGTTTCTCCTAAGCCTTGATTGAACCCGCGACACGACGCGCACAGTGGGTTTGGCGTGATGACCTTAAACACTTGGTTATCCCGGTAGTCTAACTCTATCTTTTCTAATGATGCAAATAAATAGATTTTTTTGCCTCTATCCATACATTAAAATCGATATTCTTATATAAATCTTTAAGGTTGATTTTCCTATGACCCGTAACAACTACAGGTTAGCGTTTGACTGTAAAAGAGAGAAAATGGTTTATAAACTCATCAAGTTATGAATATTTTAGTGAATGATGTATTTTATGAGTGCTTAATTATGAGATATATTACGAGGTTCATAAAGCACATAATTACTGTGTGAAACTGTATTACCGTTAGTCAAACATAATTTACATTTACCGATAAATCAAGTTTTCTCCAAGCGGTACAATGCTCCGCAAGTAACTGTTTCTTGAAAGATGCGAAAATCTACCTTATTGTCTAAGAATTAACAAATAATTTTAAATAATTCATATTTACGGTTCTCTGTACTTTTTAAGAAGAAATATGGACAGATATCGTTATAAATGTTTTAATATTTGTTGGAACGAGCAAAAAATGTTTTTTCATTTTATAGTCAGACGACAAATGCAATAGGAAATACGAGAAAACACGAAAGCTAAACGTCTCCTTAGATCTTGGAAGCAAACTTTAAACTTGTATACTTATATGTTCACGCTACTTGTTTTACTGTCTAACCTCCACAAATGGACGATGACATATCCTACTTCGCGACATATTTCTTCTATCCCACTCAGACATATGGCGGTTGAATGAGAATGAAAGGGATGGCCCTAATGCTGGTATACTACTTGTTATGCAAGTGTTGTTAGGAAACTTTGTATTTCTTTGTTGCAGTCACTTATGTCGCGTTTATTGAAATTGTATGTATTTATTGAATACTTAGTTATGACAAGTGACGGCTTTGCTTCCTGTTTTAGAGTGTATATTAACTACAATAATAAAATAAATTGTGTTTTTATTTGCTTTGAAGGTATATGGTCCAAGAGAACAGTGTGTTAACCATGAATTTTAATAATATTACTATAAAGGTTCCATGTGGCCCAGGATAGAGAATCGTAGAGAGATCTTGTACCTGCCCAGCAATGTGAAACAGTAGTTTGGCCCGGTTGTGGAAAGTGGAGGACTGGGTGCTGTAGCGCCACGTAGGGGAGGCCTATATCCAAAAGTGGACAGCGAAAGACTAAGTTAGGTTGTTTAACATTATTCGTTAATTTAAGCACTAAACAGACAAACATTAACGAATAGCAATGTGGGAGTAAGAAATAGCTTAGGGCTAAAAATAACCAGCGCTAAGTGTTTTATAGGTCTTCCTTCGTCTTCTTAGTCCTTCTTTAGGCATTAGTGTCGGCCAAATATATTTAAAAAAATAATTACTTATTTATAGTGTAAATGATTGTAGTGTAAGATAAGATCACTAGAATCGATAGGAGCAATTTACTCGAATCAGTCGATTCTCGATTCTATTAACTTAATCACTTGCTTAGGCGTTAGGGTGGGTATTTTAATTGATTATTAGACCCAAAATACGTTACCACGTATAGTTACTTCAGTACAGTCGATCACGAAAGTGTTTGTTACAAGTATGTGTCAGTGAAACTCGTGTCGTGACGTCACGACCTGTCATTCACATTCCGTTCTACGCTGTTATATTATAACGATATTTTTTTTATTATTATTGTAACAATACTAATATTAGAGAATATAGTGTGGGTTTGAAATTAAATGTTCATATTAGTATTTATAAGTAAAATCGCTATACAGATTCATCACAGGTGATTATCGAGTGTTTAATATTATAATCATCATTATTAGTTCCAATTTTAATAAATAGAATTATTGAAAAAAAAAAACCCGTTTATTGTAATTTTCACCTAAAAAAAGTAATTCAAAAATACTTTTAGGAATATTGTAGATGATAAGTATGGAACTAAATATTAAACCTGTGGGGTTTTTTCAAGCTATCATTGGCCTAGCCTTTTCCCAACTAGGTATGTTAGGGTCGGCTACCAGTCCAACCGGTTTCAGCTAAGTACCAGTGTTTTATAAGGAGCGACTGCCTATCTGACCTCCTCAACCCAGTTACCTGGGCAACACGATACCCCTTTTTTAGACTGGCTGTCAGACTTTTTCAAGCTTCTGACTACCTGTAACGACTGTCAAAGATGTAGGAATAACAGCCGGGACCCACAATTTAACGTGCCTTCCGAAACACTCAGGAACTCGTTATGACAAAGATGGTCACCCATCTACGGACCAACCGCGTCAAGCATAGCTTAACCTGCGATCGAATCACTTATGCGGTTATAGCTTAGCCACGAGCTAATGGCATGTAATAAGACCTATAAGTACATTAGCTGGCTTAACCTATTTTCTCTTAATTATCTTAAGATGACGTTCGTCTGACATCGGAAGGATTTATTCAGACTTAAGATTTCAGATAGAATGGTATTTTGAAACGTTAGCGACATAGATGTTGATTTATCATTGATATTATTAACTTATTAAAATATCCTCTTGAGTCTGTCAAAGAATCCAAAGTAAACTGATTCGAAAAATAATTGTAACCTCAAAATTTTAGCCAATCTTTCAATAGTTTTCTATGCATTTTAAGGCTTTAATATCCACATTTATTCGTAATATTAATAATCATAGCCATATAATTCCAGATGAATGAGTACTTCTTCTTCAACTTTCGAGCTTTCGTGATACATTTCCAAAATAACATGAGAACGGAAAAATGATATAAGTCGAGGATATTGGATGGAAGCACCTGTAACAAAGGTTTCTGCGTATCATTCATGCGAGTACCTTGGTCCTTGGCACGAAATGAGAAGGTTTCGCATCCTTGGTATTGTTCCCTTTTTAGAACACGGAAGGTCATACGTCTCTATTGTGTTAAAACGTACAGGAATTTGCGCAATATGTGCTTTTTTCTTTATTGCTTTTTTCGCTTTCCGATCTGGCTGATAAATCAAAACTTTTATTTATAATGTAAATCGGGAAAACTGTCGCTTAAGAAGTTTTGCCGTAGGTAAATAACTTCATGGTTTTGGAACCTTGTCAAGAAACTTTAAGGAGTTTCTCGAAACCGGAAAAATGGGTTGGATTTTTTTATGGTGTGACTAACACCATCATTGAAAACGAAGTCAATTGTGTGAAGCAATTTAGGTTCAACATTTCGACGAAATCCTAATGATCCTTAACTTGTTTTCTACCATCTCCGTAACATAAGAAATCTCATAAAAAATTGGTAAAAGTATTGAAAATCCAGTTACAATCCTTACTCAGTGTCAATATTTAGACCACGGGTCCTATCGCTACCTCTTTACATAACACTCTTGTAGTTGTGGAAGCGAGACACACACATCACATAGCGGCATCTCTATTTTACAACTGTATTGTAGGTAGGCTCCAGTACCATACGACCCTCTTCATTAGTTAATTCCCTCGTAAATTCTGGCTGTTATGATTTACTGGTTTGGTATGCAAGTAACATAAACACTAACTGATACAAATAAACCTTGCGGCTGCGGCTACCTCCTATTTCGACACATAATTAGCAATAAACTCACAATGATGTAAACGCAAGAACATTGAACTCTCTGTGTAAGACTGCAATTATTTAATGATTGTATTTTATGTTAAAAGACAGTAAAAACCAATTACCTTAGTCAAAGGAAAAAATACTAATTACAAGTAATGTTAATGTTGCCAAAAATTTTGATAAGTGTGATCAACGAATGCTTGTTCGGTGTCTGGGTGTCAGCTGCACATGGTTTGTATGTTTGTGAAACACGCCGCGCTGAAAGGAATGCCTAACTGTGGAAGACGTTTAAAAATATATATGAAAGCTTAATAGTAGGTATTTGTTTTTTTTATTCAATACTCTCATAGAACTTTAAACATTATCGTAAAGTAATATTCTTCTCCTTCAAATCAACACTGGTTTCGAAATCATTAATCGATTTAGAGTTTTGAGGATAGGTACTATTCATTAATTTACTACATTTTTGATGATTCGATGTGGCAAAATATTGATCTGCAAGTGCTGTTTTTCTCGCTTCTGCTGAAAGTAATTAAATTTTTAAATAACACCTGAACTATATTAAAATGTATTTTATCGGTTCTTGAATGTTTCTGTTAAGTGTTGTTAATTATATTTTTATGAGAATGAAACTTTAGAGAAAGTGTTTTTAATTTTTTTTATGTAGTTAATGCTTGTGAACGTTAATGATGATTGTAGGTGATCACATTGAGAGTGTGAAAGAAAGAATGTTTATATGTTAGAAATTAGCGTTAAACGTAGATGGTTCGATTATACAGTTGAACTTCAAGAGTTAATTTTTAGTTCATTTTTAGTTTCAAATCAATATACACTTTTTTTTAATAAATTTGGGTTTTGTGGTTCCAACAGACGCGACTGTGTAGACTCCAAAATTCAACGCCTCTGCAGTTTGCTTGTCACAGATGCTCAGTGAGCGCTGCACTAGATGTTTTCAAAGAGGCCAATGAAAAAGTTTGGTCCAGCTAAATTTATCACTAAAGCCGACGAATCGTAAAGAAGTGTTTTAAACGAATTGTTTTAGACTTTAATCAAACGCGGATATTGAAATGAAATCACAGATATCCTTTCAAATAGTTAAACCACGCCCAAAGAAAAGGGTTAAGACACATCCGTCCAGAATCAGAACAGTTCATAAATAAAATATATTAATATTCGATGCAAAATACATGTTTATAATGGTGTAAAACTAGGTACGAGACTTTCCCCGATCACAGCGTGTCGGCACAATTGGTTTCGCTCCTTTACCAACCAGCTTTCCTTTTTAGCTATTTTAAACTGCATCTTAAAATAGTTTTCATGTATTTATTATCATTTGTAACTCGTTTTAGAAATCGTGTAACAATTAGATCGCCTGACAAGATGTTGGATGTTAAAGTCGAGTGTTTTTGACGCGAGAGAAATTAATGTTAATGGTCGTTTTACAAGGTTACCTGTTTCCTAGGAAATGTTTACCCCTAAGTAAGGTATAACTATAATATTGTTAATTTATGATTATACCGCTGTTTTGGATTGATTATCACAACTCTGGCTAGGTTTATTGGTATTATGTACTTTTTAAAAGAACCAAAAAAAGAATATTTATTTTCTGACTTTCGAATTTGTAACACGGCGAACGAAAACGTTTGAGAGTTGATGTCCGCGGATAAAAGTCTTAGGTCCATCCATACCAAATTTCATGAAAATTGGTTAAGCTGTTTAATTGTAAAGAAGCTCCAATCACGCATCATTGCGAACGTTCGCCTTTAATATATTGGCATAATTGTATGGGTCAATAAAACTACAATCAATATTCTTTTGTTTTCTATTAAGTTACGTAGTTATATTGGAGCTTGTCCTTACCTGTCCCCAGTCTCCTTTAGTCTCGTTAGCCTTTAAGTCGCAGCTCGTTACGGGCGCGACTGTACCCGCAGAATACAAAACTATCTGCACGCGACTGTATCAGGAACACCTGTATAGGATTTTGTTTCATTGATTTCCTAACGACTTTGTATTTTATTAGAAACCTTGTATTGTAAAACATTTTACATTTTAGAAGGTCCTTTTTGAGCTAGAATAGGAATTTGGCATAGATTTGTTTTTTTTTTTCCTCTTCTTATATGTATACTCCGATCTTATAGTTGAATACTGTCTTAAACGACACAGCATAAATTAATATTTTCTACTTTCCCACGTTTTTACACACTCACTTTCTTGTTTGTATGTTAGTTTGTCGTCCCGTTTGGATTTTTGTAACTCAATTTTGAGGCACTTCCTGATAAGCTAGTAGGCTGAAATTTTCAGAGTAGTTTCAATCCCAATGACAATGCAATTGACAACAAAAAAACGGCTAGACCGATTTGAAAAAATTATAATGGAGTGAAATTTGAAAACGTGGGTATTTAGATTTTCTTAATCTTTTCATTAAGAAATAAAGAAACGAAAAATACTTCACTCCCCATAATTGTAAATTTACGTTTCCCTTCAATATTTGGGGGTTTGAAGTTAACCTACTAAAACATATGTTAAAGCTATGATTTACGCGTGTAAATGTTTAACCATTTTGGTTCAATGTTTGCGCAATTTCGTGTTTTGAAGCAACAAATAACTTCAAGTTTACGAAATATTAAGTGGTTTACAAAACCCCACTGTTTATATTTTGCCCCAATTTTCTATCGGTATTTAAGCCGATTCTCTATTGGTTTTACACTTTCGAAGATATATTGCTTTTAATAGATTAGTGGAGATATTTTTAAATACAGAATGGTAATAGAAGTGGGTTTTGATTGAGTTATTGTGTTAACGACTTTGTGTGATGGTGTTTAGGGTTTTTTAAAGTTCTTTCTAAATGTGAATAAATTGTAGATAGTACCGTAACTATATTTGCAGTTTCTTAGATTCTAAGATGGAGTTCTATAACTTTTTATAATACTGTTTTGGATGAAGTGAATTCAGAAGCTTACTACATCATAACGACGCTATAAATATTCTCAAACCAATATTAAACATCACAAAACAATAGAATTCGATACAAAAGGATATAGAGAATAAAATCACATATAGCTCAAATTATTGTTCGTTTTGATTCACTAAAGTCGTATGATCTTCCATTTTTTTAAAGCAAGCAATGCGTGGGGTTTGAAGCGTATTTTGCACATTGCGATTTTTCACATATGTCATATCAAGTTCCTTGGTCGTGGGCTAACGGCCAGGGTACTCAAAATATGCGTGCCAACCAATTACAATTTAAGCTCTGAATTCACTCAATCAGAACACCTGTATAAGTATATAAAACGACGCCGCGAAATACAAAAAGCAGGTAAATAAATACAGGCTTGTAAATCTCATACAAAACGATATGAAATATCTCACGGTAACTTCGACATGGAACGGAAATTACATACAAGAGTGCAAAATACTAGAATATTGTATTTGCTATCCACTTTGTAAAAGGAAGAAATAAACTCATGTTGTTACGAGTATAGAATATTGACTATGTTCGCATATATGATGGTATTTTCATATGCAGAGCCTTCAATTCATTTTTGGATGCTTATAATTCGAAAAACGCTTGAACGATTTTTCTTGTAACTGTTACTATCTAGCCTTTCTGGAACACTTTGTATATATCTTTTAATTTGAGTCCCTTGCTAATGAATTTAATGCTTGTGTCGGCTTCAGCATTATCTGTTAAAATTAAAACAGTCTAGCCGTCATGGTTCATGAGATGCATCCCGAGCAAAAGAACAGACACCATACCAAATGATTCACCTACGTTGTGTAAATATAGGTTTAATGCAGTCGTTTTACAGCCAGTTTTATCATCTTGCATAACTTATTCAACATTGATCAATCGTCTCTTTATAATTGGATTACAATCTAGTTATAGATTAGATAAATGATACATAGAGATTAATTAAAGATGTGATACTAATTAATCATTATCGATTAATTAGACGATGTTTATTATATGTAGGCTTTGTATTGTATAACATGTATCATGGAATGTTTTAATAATTTTCAGTCATTTTATCACCATTATTTTGAACTTTTCGGGCGTTAAAATGTCGGTTAAACAGGGTGAACGGTCGGTAAAACAGTCCAATTAGATGGTGAGGTCAGTATTGAACAAATTGATCAGTATGCTATTTGCTACAAGGTGTTGGATATTAATAGGCTTTTAGACTAGAAGGTAGGAATTACTGATTGAGTACTTCAAAATCATTGTCAAGAGATAATTATTTCGTTGGAATTATAGGTAGACATGCATGCATTATTTTCTCGAATACATCAAACACCTTAATTAGCTGGCTAAGCATTACTATAATTGCAGCTTACCTCTGCCTGTCTAAGATTCTACAGATCTCCTCTAATGAGCATTCGTCAATCAGTCACCGTTATCTCCCGGCCTAGGTCAAATAATTCTCGAACTTATGACTTTGCTATTAAGGTTATATTTTCCAGATAATATCCAAGCATTGGCAGCTGAACATCAATTGATCAGATCAAATTTAAAGTAAGACTTGTTGTTGAGGAATAGAGCCAGCAGTTCTCGCTCTAAGTCTTAGGTGCAGAAGGTGTTAAAGGCCCCAGGTTATGATGTATTACCACTGTGTTCCAAATTGTTTGTACGGTTAACCAAATGTGCTACACGAATATGAGCTTTACCGCTTTGGAATAAAGGTAGTGTTGACGCCATAATTTTATCACATATTCTCGAATTTTGTTTACAATGGTATGCGAAAAGCGATCCTAATGCTACGTAATAAAGGTGGTGTTAATGCCAAAATATTGCTTAGTATAATGATGTTAGAAATGCCTGTCCGGTCGGCGACTGCCTGATCTTGACCTTTGCGTAATTTATGGAAATGGGAAAGGCGGAGGCCATTCCAAGTTTTCTTTTTATTGTTTACGTTGAGCTCGCCATTGTAATAATTTAGATGAGTGTCGGTTTTGAGAACACCTTTTTTTTTGCGGTCTTACTTTAGAAACACCCTTTTTTACTTGACTTTGTGCAGGATGAAGTTCTTAATTCATCGGATATTTGTCAGGTATATAATAATACTAGCTGGCCCAGCAAACGTTTTGCCGAATATTTTTTTTTCTAGTTGTATGTATTGTTTAATGCCACATTATAAAAAAATAAAAACAAAAAATTTCGTCCAAAAAATAAAATATTTTTGTGTTAAGTGTGAGCAACCCTTAACACTTAGGGGTATGAAAAATAGATGTTGTTCTATTCTCAGACCCAAATGTACACAAAATTTCATAAAAATCGGTCGAACCGTTTCGGAGGAGTACGGTAACTAACATCATGACACGGTAATTTTATATATTAGATAATTTCGTAGTAGTCTACTTTTAAACTAAGAATAGCTTTTATGAGTACTAGACTACTTATAAATACGTACATTGTATGTAGTTAACACCCAGACAGAGAAAAAATGAACGAGCATGTGACGCAAAAAATCCTGGGTGGGAAACGAACCAACAACCTGCGGCTTACCTATCTGTCAGAGCCACTAACCACTTCACTAACAGTCCAGGCATAACTAATTACTGTAAAACTTAAAAACCTTATACGTAACGACTCAATTATAAATAAATACGTTTATTTTAAAATACAAAACCTAGATACAATATAATTAACTGTCATGGTTTAATCGATTAAATCGATAAGTCCCTTATATAGTAACTGACCTCATAAACGAGCTAACAACACTGACGTCAGTCCTGCACAGCCGGAACTCAAATCGATTGTTATGTCGCAAAAATCGATAAATGTCAACTCGTATCGTAATCTACTACTTTACAAATGCATTATCGATATATCAATCTGTAGTTATCATGCAGATACATATAGGTAGGTGTAGGTTGTAATTCCTGTATATTATACAGTATAAGCATACTACTGCATACCTCAGAGTAGATTAGATAGTAAAAAAAAAAGTTATCTATTATAAAGCTCATCGGTTTTAGATTCAAATTCTTCTTCTTCAAAGGACAAAGCTACTGAAAAATTAGTTTCTACAAGTAGAACTTTGCAAAAATGTGGCAGATCCATTTTCTATAACGTCCTATTACCAAAGGTAGGGCAACTTTGTATCTAAATAGTTTACAAACTATCGAACTGTAACGTACAAAAAACACATAGTTTCAGCCTGTGAAAATCTAAACTTCTTGATAGGATAATGAATGCAAGCGATTGTTATCTTAATTGAAAATTGTTCGAGCATTCAGTGATTCAGAACAATACATTTTTCCATTATCTAGGCCGGCCTTCGAAGGTTATCGGCTATCTAGACTGGCAACACTTGAATGACGTCACGGCTCCGAGCTGTCTGCCGACTGGAATGTTCTGCGTACGTGAGATTTATCACGAAGCCGAAAAAAATAACATATATCGAGATCTTCATGATTACCATGAGATATACAAATTTGAAAGACGGAGACAGCGCTATGAGAAGTGTAAAGTACCATCTCGCTTCCACAATGGCAACTGTCTTGCTCTTAAGAATTCATAGTATTAAGTAGACAATTTTTTTAATTAATGTGTAATGTATCGAATCTTTGATTTTGTTTCTTAAAAACGAAGAATTGAATCCTTGTATCGCGGGGTTCGTAGTTTGGCATGGTGACCTCAACCGAACTCGGCTATCCGAGTAATAAAATCTATGATTTCAATGTATGTATGTATATAGAAAAATATAAGTATGTTTATCAGTGGTCTAATACTCATAACTCTCTAAAATGTTTTCTTTTCTTCTACATACACCTATACTGCAAAATTTCTCTAGTTCTGAACTTTGGCTCTATTTATCTAGCACCTTGGCATACGCTGCTAGTTTCCTACGTCGGCAGAGGTCAGAGTGACTGTAAGCAGTTATGACGGTAGATTTATTATGTTATATTGACAATAAAGCCAGGCTACCGCCTTTGAGGTTATTGCAGATTATGTTGGGGTAACTCGTAAGTGACTGTTTATGATAATACTAGCTGAACAGATTTCACCCACTGCTTTTGGTCGAAGCGGTATGTTATATTGCCTTTATTGATAAATGTACTATCGAAGACAAAGATTCAAATTCGAATCTTTAGCTTAATAATATTTGTACGGATTTTAGTTGGTGCAAAATTGTGAACTTCTATGAAAACGGTCTTAAGTATTGATAAGGAAATTATATAACAATAACTAGCTGACCCAGCAAACGTTGTTTTTCCTAATAAATTATTTCTAGTTTTATGTATTTTTAATGCCACTAAAAATAAAATATGTTTTTTTAGTGTGAGCAACTCTTAACACTTAGGGGTATGAAAAATAGATGTTACTCGATTCTCAGACCTACTGAATACGCATATAAAATTTGGTAACAATCGGTTAAGCCGTTTCGGAGGAGTACGGTAACTAACATCGTGACACGGGAATTTTATATATTAGAGATGATAAACTTTGGAAGCCGTGTCGCGTCACCAGTCACGTACAAAACCTTATAGTTTTATTAAGGTCAGAATTAAGGGCAATAAAATAATTAGTTCGATGCTTATGATCATGACCGACCGTAACTTACTGCTCTTGTGAACTTTAAAAGTCTTGCTTTGCCTGAACCCTTTAAAACATGATGTTTCAACGTGTTTCATAGTTGGATATACCTTATGTATCTTTGTATCGATTTTGCATTCTCGTCGTTTCCTTAATAGAGTCACCGCGTGAAGGTGTCATGTTGAAAGAATGTATAGTTATAAAGAAACAAAGGATAATGTACTGACCCGTGACTGTAAACACATACTTTTGTAAACATCGATAGGGTTATTGACATCGCCATATACTTCCTTATGTATCAAGTTCCGAGAATCCAGATTAGCTTGATGCAGCGAATGGATCATAGATTTAACTTAGCAAGAAGTCGTAATATGACCAAAATTTGTGGTATGATATAAAATGGGAATTCAATGAAGATAATCTACAAATATTTTTTCTCCTTGGTCTTTTGGGTGTACTTGTCACGTCTATTATTCTGCTTTAAAAAAAGCAAAAAGCGTAACTAGTCTTACCTCTTTCATGTAGGATTGTTGCAGATTTGGAAGCGAAACGGCAATACACAGAGTAGAGTTGCAACTCTCTTTCACAACGGCAATATGAAATCAGGGAAAATCATCTTGTCTTGTTGATATGTGTATGAATAAATTATTAAACCTTTAGTTTCGCCTAAACTCGGGAACGACTGAATCCATTTTGCTTATTTTGGTCTTTTAATATTGCTGAAATTGCAAGGAAGGTTTAAAGAGTGATAAAATGTAAAAAAAGTTGCAGGAAATACCAAATTATTGTATTTTTTAAATTGTTTTTATCGACTGTTAGGC
>NW_020799634.1:0-29451 GCF_003590095.1 Trichoplusia ni
ACCAGGACGAAGACCGATAAGGAAAAAGATTTCAGGTGCACCAGACGATCTCGTATCATCAGGATCACAAACCGTTGAGGCGTTTCCCAGCAGTAGTGCAGCAGATACAATAGAAGACAACAGTGATTATGAGGAGCCAGAAATCGGCCAAGCCACTTCTGTTAATACGCCCAAACCTAGAATAACTATTGGTCCGAAACTACCAGCGCTAACAACAGAACCAACGCTTCCTGGACAGAAAGCAAAAGAAGCTCTGCATATTAATGAACAATTTAATTCTAATGGTCAACGAGTGAACTATAACTACCATCCAATTATTGACTTCTTTGACGAAGATAAAGAAACAGTTGAAGATGAATCAATAGACAGAGAAGACGTCGAACCAAGCTATCAACCCAGCGTAGAGTCTGAATGGAAACCCATTAACAACCCACCCACAAGAAATACACAACCGAATATTGTTGGTCGGCAAAAACTGAAATAATAGATGTTAAAATATAAGATTAGGTGATGTTACAATATAATGAATAAGTAAGTGTAAATGATGATATTATTTATGATTTAATCAATTGTATATGTAAGGTATCAATCGAAATGCATCATTTTTTAAGACGAGCGATTGAGACGATATGTCTGCTGGTGTAATATTTGACAAGTGCATAAAACATATTTTCTTTTTTAGAAGACTAAATAGTTGTATTGGACATCATGCAATGACACTTGAAGTTAAAAAAACGGGGCGACGAGCCTCTTCAACGACAGGGTTCAAGCATAATTTGATTGATAACTCAGAAAAACGAAAGGCAGACTGAAATCCTCTTAAGGACACATATTGCAACAGCCAATTTCTTATCAGTCTTGACTGCTCGTCTATAAAATTCTTCCATACGTAAGCTAGTTCTTATACATAATAATAATTACTTTGATAATGCGAATACTTACGATGATCGAACGAAACCAAAACGAATTGAAATGTTAATAATTCATACTGTTAATATTTATTGTTAAATTATTTTTTGTAATTTATTTAAGTTAAGCTTGTTTGTAGTTTCATTATTTGTAAGATTTCAAAGACTTGCCACTAAAATAAATAGAAAATCAAAGGAGTTCTATTATTTTTCCAATGTTAACTTGTTTAATATGTTTTCACATGTTCAAATGATGTAGCAGCAAAGCAATTACGTAACCGAAAAAAAATTGTTAAGATTGAGCACAGGGAAAACGTAGAAAACAAATAATTAAATTAATAATCATTAAATGAATCCGCTCAAAGTAAACACCAACATATCAACACTTTCGTAACATAACACTGATCTTAAACGGAAACCTTTATCAGAGCTAAGACAGAAAGTAATTCACAAAACACTTAACAAACCACCGGCTGCAGTAAGTGCTGTCAAAAGTGAAAGCTGCGGCGCCAAAGTTGAATGTACTACGTGAAGATATCTCTCATTCGGTCGTGCTCAGCTCAATAGTGAAATAGATCACAAAAAGAGTGTTGGGACACTTGTACGTAACCCAGATGTGCATTCAGACAACTTATTGTGTGATAATACAATTTAAGATCTTTGGCAATGTATTGGGGATTTCGCAATCGGTTATGTTTGAGACCCAATCGAGGCATTTCAAGTGGTTTAATTGCCTATGGTCAGTTACAAATGCTACTGTTTACGGAAATCAAGTGGGAGTGTGGCAACTGTAACAGGTTTATATTTGGAAACTTAAATGCAATAGTAATGTCAACCAGGTAGTTTACATGAACGACTTTAAATGCTTGTAGATATTTGATTCCAAAACAATTTTTAGGGAGTGTTTGCTCAATCACATTTTTTATGATTCAAGGGTAGTAATATCGTTACCAGTGTAAATGAAAAACCTAATTATATTACACTGAACTTTATTTATAAAAATAACAAACTTTATAAATACGTTCAATTCGTTGTATAAAACATTAACAGTTATATCTATCACAGTACATTTAATAATATCGAATAATACAGATGTTGATAACAACTCAATCGATCGCTGTCGACTCTTGTCCCGCGATACGTAATGTGGCACTTTCTATTACAATAGACTAATTACTTTCGAAAAATCCAATCGCCATCTTACGAAACTAAAATAATAATTTAGATTAATTCTTATAACGTTCAATTCATTGTCCTCAAATAGTACGCATATTGCCTATTCAAAATATTGTGTAACGTATTCTGTTATCGAAGATAATGGACATATTTTTAATAAGAGCAGTCACTAACTTAAACTTTTAAATTAATGTCGATAAGGAATTAGCTCGAGCTGTAAACACAGAAATACAAACTTTGTTTTTGCAGCAATCTAACAACGGTTAATTGGCAATTTAAGCTACAACGAGAATAGGACTTAATACAGAAACGTTGTTTAGTGCACTCAATAAGTAATTTGACTTACATAAAAATTGCGTCATACGTTTGTTTTATTACTTTATCGACTTGTACCAATAATGGACCATTAAGCTAATATATTTATTTAAATCAAAATCTGGTTGGCAACTTTGCACCGAAGTCGTTAAACAATGGTCGTGCAATTATGCAGTTCCAAATGTATCTAAATACTTAATATACTTTTTTCGATTGGACAGAATGACTAACGAGCCTTTTCATTTTATTTTTAACTCTCAGGCATCAACATAATAGTACATTCGTTTACTAGGATCTAATATGTAGGCCGGTGTACTTGTCAATATCGGGGCAGCCTGAGCGAACTGGGCCAATAGTAAAGCTGCGTTCCTTGGTGACTCTTTCTTTGAACTTTTAACTTGAATGTCGTCATCTTCTTGCGGTGCTACTATTTTAGCACTTCTATAATTCCCCCCATGCATTCTTTCGTGTCTTGTATTCAGTGGTTTATATTCTTTGTCATCTTGTGATGAATGATCATCTTCTTCGTCGTCGAGTTCTATTAGTTTTTCGCTTCTTCTTCCACCTCGTCTGTCTTTGTCATATTTAAGATTACCTCCATGCATTCTTACTGGTGGGTCATTTAGCTCAATAAGTTTTGAGTTTCTGTCACTACTTCTACTGCGCTTTGTGTCGCTTAATGCTTTTAAATTACCTCCATGCAATCTTTTCGGCACAAATTCTTCCAGCTCGACATTCTTATTGGTCTCACTTTGTGAAGTTTCAGCATCTTTAGCACGTTTTGCGGTATTTTCCCTTGGTTTGAGTAATCTTAATTCTTCTTTAGTGGCTTTTCGATAATTTCCACCATGTTTGGGGCCTTCGTTTAAGTTCAAGTTTTCGCGGAATATTTCAACATCACCTAACTTATTAATTTCCTGTGCTAAATTGTCATCCTTATACAAATTTAGAACTTCAGCATTTTTTTGAGGTTTCTTTCTTGATGTTGTAGGAATTTCTTTAATAATTTCAACTTGTTTAATGTCCTGTTTGAATTGTGTTATATGAGGCGACGATTTGTTTACAGGCAATTCTTTGTGTATTTCAATCTTCTTTCTTGTTATAACAGGTCTGCCTTCCGGTTTGATAATTCGTGAGGGCATGGAAGGAATAGTCGTGTGGACGAATGTTGCCTTTGTTGTTGGAGGAGCGTCTGTTGTCCTAATAAGGGTGCGTTTTGTTGGTTCAGGTGTTGTAGCTTGAATTTCTGGTTCTGTGTTGTCATCATCTTTTTTATCATCGTTGTCATCTTCACCATCCTCTTCCTCATCATCTTCACCACTTTCTTCTTCCTCACTATTTTCAGGATGATCATCATCATCATCGTCATTTTCATCCTCATTTTCACTATCTTCCTCCTCTTCTTCTCTACTGTCATTATTTTCTTCATTTCGAGATTGATGATGCTTATTTTTCTTACTCTCTTCTTTTTCATACATAGGCATGTAATCCTTCATATCGTGTTTCACACCTATTAAATCGTCAACAGTTTTTTCCATATCTTCGTCTTCATCCTCATTTCCATATTTATTGGAGTCTGTAACTATTGTGCTGGTATGCGACTTCTTTTTCTTTTCCCTGTACTTGGGCAGGGCTATGTCAGACTCTTCAACATTTTTCTTCACTTCAGGAGCTGGCTTTACTTTATCTTTAGGTTCGGATTCATCAGTTGGTTTGTAGTTGCGGAATCTAGTTACAAGTTTAAGTAGTTGAGCTTCAGATTCTGTGTTGTGCTCTGGTACTTTTTCAGTAGTTGTAGTAAATTTGATTCTCTTTCTAAATGATGGTTTTAAAGTTGTCGTTGTGGTAGTAGTAGGGACTTCTTCTTCATCATCTTCTTCCTCTTCGTCGTCATCATCATCATACTCTTCACTATCCTCTACTTCTTCGGAATCTTCGTCTTGTTTTCTTTCTTTCTCTTGAACTGAAGCTGGAGCAGTTGTAACTGTTTTCTTAACTGAATTTGATGCGGCTACATTCTGTACTTGTAAAGGCTTAGGGATAAATTGGGCTACGTCATATACAGGACGTACAGTGGTTGTTGTTGATCGAAAGCGTTGTCTACCTCGTATAGGTGTTGGCTTAGTAGTTATAATGTTTTTTTCAGTAGTTTTCTGTGCATTATAAGCTACAACGGACATTGCTCTTTTGTTTTCAACTGGTGTGTACTCCGCTTTATGATTTGAAGGTCTCAGTTCATACCTTGGTTCACCTCTACGTTGATCTATACTCACATCTACAAAAGTATGGTCAGAACCATTGTAAACTTGAGGTTTGGCTCTGGCTTTTCTGCCTATATCTACATATGTGCGACTATTCAAAGACTTTTTTGGTAGTTTATCGTCTTTGTTAGATCTTGAAACTCGATCAGCTACTCCACTTGACTGAAGTTGTTTAATCAATGGGCTGATATTGCTGGTTGTAGTTGTTTTCTTGGAATCTTGGAACTTGACCGCCCTTATTATTTTATACGGCTCGTACACAAATGGCGCTGCTCTTTTTTTCTTAACTGTGGAGGCTTCTTAGTAATATCTTCCCTTTTTTGAAAGGAATCGTAAGTTACATTCGATTTCACTACTTCAGAATTAATAGAACTGTAGCTATATCTTCAGACTTATCTTGGGAATTTTGTATATTTTTAAGGACATCAGTATAAACATCACTATGTCTGTTTGTTGGATTGAACATTATTAAATGGAATTATATTCAGAGCAGTGTGGTAATTTTAAGCTTGATTATTAGGTTTTCATGTAAATTATTCTGATCAATCCTCAGTTTATCAGTAAATCAAAAATATTTGTCTTGGCATCTTCCCTAAAAATATCTGCAGCACTAATAACCTTATTTACTTTAGATTCTTCAGCTGTATCACCTTTAGTATTTTTCAGTTGGAATGTTGACAATTTTGGAGCGAAAATTGGTTCAGGTTCGATATAATGTCTTCTTTGAAAAATGGACTATCCAAAGGATTTTCCCCAAAAATATTTTGCTTTGAAACAATCGATTTATCACCGAGGCCTTCAAGGCGTGGAACTTGTTTGACGGTATCGAAGCTTTTAGCTTTTGATTCCTCGTCGTCATCTTCATCCTCATTAGTGGGGTTTTCTCCATTTTAAGTTTTTCAGGTAAAGGGTCTACGTCTTCATCTACCTCAGAACATTGTAGTTTCGATCTTGAATCGTAAAAATTCCGTCCCACCCCTCGATTTTTTGGGTATGAGTTTTAAATTTTCAGCGTACCTTAAAGTGAATTTTATGAACACCTTTAAGTTTTTAAAATAGTATGGATACTTATTCTTCAAACTCTCTTTTTTTCGAAGCGGGTGCATTTTTCTTTCATGATGTTTAGTTGTAGGTGATTTTATGATAAATGTTGAATTCAAATCTATTTCTGTACCTTAAAGTTAACTTCTCGTTTACCAACTTCGTGTTCCGTGTCTGGATCATTTGATTCGTTATCGTGAGCTGTAGGATTAAGTTCACTACATCATCATTGTGTCTTCATTGTTTGTTTCAATTTCGGTTTCTGCCTCTCCTTCGCGTTTATTTCGATTACCAATCTCTGCATCATCGCCATTATAAGCATCGGTTTCAACAGATTCATCATGTTCAATTTCTGAGTAATCTTCAGCTTCTGTTTCTTCCTCTTCATCTTTATCATTACTGTTCCATGCCTTACCATGTTCGTATTGTCTCTGTACTCAGATCCTGCACCGTCTTGGTACTTACCAGCTACACTGGGTATTTTGTACAATCCACCACTATTTTCGTGTTCTTTTAGAAAACCACCGTGACCTTCTTGATCCGAAGCATGTTTTTGTTCCCCAGCATGATCGTAGGCAGAGTCTTCATAACCTTCTTCGCTGTATACGGTTTGAGCCTTTGTACTCTTAACAGCTTCGCGTAGCCTTGGTGCATTTAAAATTTCCTCATATGTTTCTGCGTCATCAAAGGCAGCAGTTTTTGGCAAATGCTTATATGTCTCAGTTTTTCTTACTTGTGCGTAATTTTTAACAGGTATAAATTCTTCATCAATTTGTTCGTTTTTATGATCACTATTGTTTTGAAGTTCTAATGTCTTATAGTTAGCTGGATGATGTTTTTGAACAATGTTGTTTACCGATTCATCGAGATTATTTCTAATTGTGTGTATTTTGTTTACCTTTTCATATATATCATAACCTTCAGGAAGCTCTCAATATTTTCAGAAACAGGAAACTTGAGGATACTCATTATGTTCATCGTCATATTCATCGCGTGTTTGTTTCGTAACTTTCCTATGTGTTTATGTAAAGGAAGGTAATGTACAGGTCTTATTTCACATTTTGTTGGTTCCATGGGTGTCTGAATTTTTGGTTTAGTGCATGATCTCTGTGAAGGTCTCTGGTCGGTGCTCTGTAATAAGCTGGTACTCTTTCAGGTCTGTGAATTTCATAAGGGGCTGGTTCATTTTTTGTGGAAATAATTTTCTGTCTGTTTTTCAGGACTTTCTAAATATTCGTCAGCTGAAATATGAGGCTCGCCGGCTGCCTGTTCATAGGCTTGTAGTCTATTTTTACTATCCTGTATATCATTCTGATTTTTGATAGTACAGGATCTCTGTAAATTGTTGCAATGCAGGCTCCTCAGCTTTATATGGGTGGAAGATTTCATAGCCCCGAAGACGTCGGATGAACATATCTATTTAACACTTTATTTTGATGTATGTAAGTTTGAAGTGGATGATAGATCGGCCTTTCTTCATCTAACAGGTGGTGAACACCCAACCACAGGTTTCTGTTTACCTGTGTAAGGCTGCACAGGATACGCTTTATAATTTTGTTCAGGATTTTTCACGCCATGAAACGCCGCTATTTCGGTCGCAAATTTAGGTTTCTGAGCCGTATATTCAAAATATTCGATCGGGATAGGTTGCTGGTTATGTGATCTGGTTTGCACATTTTGAGGATTGAATATTCCACGGGTGATTCCACATTCTGTTCATTTTTCACTTCACTTTTTACACTATCGTTCCAGGTACTGGGACCTTAATGGCCGCACACAGTTCACTACACAGAAGCACTAGGAGTAGACGAGGGACTTTGGTCATGTGCATTGTTCACATCACGGATCGCGGCGGTGGCTGGGCGGTTGACTGAACCAGGTCGATAGGCTACCGAACGGTTTTTATCTCCTCGGTCGTTCGTCGGCGGACCGATTGCTTAGCGGCCGTTCGCTTTGTTTGTAGCGTTTGGTTCCAGTCATGGACGCACAGCGATAACTAAAATATATTACGAGGTGGCGTGTGATTAAAATAGTACGTTATAGTTATGAGTGACAGATATTTGTATTTTAAAAATATTAGCATATATAGAATATGTTAATAAGGAGCAAAATTCAGTAATAAAATTAACGGATTTATCATTCTCAGGAGTAGAGTTCATGGCTATTTGAATGATATTATGATTTACAAAAAATATTGAAAGTGATTTGATTGTGATTTTGCACAATTTATTGTTCTAACTTTAAATCTTAAATCTCATGTTACGGCAGTAAACTTAAAAAACCTCTATCCCCTCTTATCACTACACCTAAATTCAGTTGAATGGAGAAATTAAGAAAAAAGGTACATGAAAGATAACGAAACTGATAAATTGCTAACGTCTGGGACAAAGACTGCCGGATGCTGCCAAAGGTATGTTACGTGAAAACGCATGATTTATCAGCTGTTTAGATTTCAGTAGCTTTGAGACCGAACTACAATGTTGTATAATTGTATCGCATATTGCGTAACAGTATTTAGGTATTGAATGGTAAGAGGTAGGCAGTGCCGTTAACCTTTAGGCCTTTATGGACCTTAATGACAGAAAAAAACCCATGAATAAAATAAAATCAATATTTTTATTTTATCTTAATTTCACATAGTCATTCATTTACTTGTTTAATAAGGTGTACGGAGAACACATTTAAGTGTTTCATTTTTATCTCGTTGATGTCTTTTCTGTTGTTAATTTTCAACTATGTTTTTATTTACCTGGATACTTACCATATGACTGCACTATTGAAACTACGGGTAAAAATATGACTGGCTACGAACTGTATTAATTGTTTGACATGGAATTTTGAATTTCCTTGGTGTACCTTTCGCTAAACTAGTGTGGTCAGTACAGGTAGTTATTATCTGTGGTTGGGCAATCCGGGCATGGCGATGGCGAAATAGTCTCGGTGCGTATATCAAAATTACCGGTTTACGAACTCCGATGAATTTGTTGACCAAAAATATTGCAATGTAAGAGTTGTTTATATAGGGATAATAACATTGGCGTAGCTTATATAGTTTTATATTTAACAGGAAAATAAAATAAAATCAATGTATTTTTACTTTATCGGACAATTTAAATAATTTTACGTTCTTTTTAACAAAACGCGGTTTGTTATAAATGAATCGGCGAATGGAAAAAGAAAGCAAAAAAATATTTGTCGCAAAAGATAAAAAACCGCTACAAACACGGATTAAAATTGAGCATAATTAAAAAAATACAACCAAAAGTTACTTCTAGATGACAGAGATTTTGACCAGCCCTAGCTGTTAAAATGGATTTAATTCTAAAGTGCATTTACAGCCTGACAACTTTAAATTATACTAGTTTAACTTAAAATTAAAGCGGGTTTGAGTATTAATTTGTACAAGTCCTATGTCGACATGTAGAGCGGTTATAATGCGAGGCGAAAGGCTAGTCCTGTCAATGTAAAATATTATCTGTTGACCACAGTATTGTTTTAATTAGAGCCAAGCAAATACGAAGCAAGAAGCCGATATGGTTGAAACAGATATGCAACGAATATAATTTAAATACTATGTGTTAATTGTATTTTTTTTTAAGTGAACTGATAGCTAGTCTTTACTTTGTGTGGATACGCTTTTGTAGTTTTGCAGTCATCAATTTTTCTTAATAACGAACTTAAATATCGTGTAATACAGCAGTCATTAAAATTTGTAACATTGTTCAGAGAGATCGACAAATTGAAACGGACGCATTTTTTCAAGCATTTTCATCAATCTCGAACAGCACGGTTCACTAATTAAGCAACATTGATAACGAATATTCTGAATCGTATCTAATTGTTGGAAATTGGAGTGATTTATCAACAGCGCAATGTCGGTAACAATTCAATGGTAAGTTTGTGAAATTCAGCGAGGGGTTACCGCTAGCACATTTATGTAATGAGCCTGCAATCGCTAAATGGAGCATTCGACGGTTCGTTGACGTAATTTTAAACGGACACTTTATTTGCGTTCCGTGTTCCATTTTTGGTATTATTTTTGAAGGGCAGAATAGAAAAAAGAACTTAGAATTGGTAAGATGAATTTTAATCTTCCAAATATCACTCATCTCCAAGAAAAGGAAAAAAAATATTTTGTTTTTATTGTGCAAAAGGCGTTGTGATGCAAATTGGCAGAGGTCTAGTCCTATAGTTTGCCGTGGTAGTCTGAGTAAGATAGCTGGATTCTGGATTGTACATCACAATCGACAACAGTACATGGTGCAATTTTAGTTAATAGCGAGTATTCTAAAAAACAACAAATCATTTATCACCATACGTATCATATCTATCCTAACCCACTGTCAAGAAAAGAGTTCTTCCATGAGAATAATCTAGACGTTTCTCAATATTTTCATAATTCCCAATGGTCCAGGGTCTAGGTCGATAGGCCTGAGATCGATTATGATATGGTTAGGAAACTGAAGCTAAATATTGCTTTTGTTTGATGTTTTTATTGTTGTTCGAAGTTATTGTAATATCTTTTGCATTGTGTATAAAAAAATATTTTGCAATAGACAGTTCAGACTGACCGTTTTTTCTAAATTGTCGAGACTCTACGAAGAGATTAATCTTGTCTGTTCGTCTTACCGTCCGTCTGTCTATCCGTCTATCTGTTTATGTGTCGCCCAGTTGTATCTTTTGAACCATGATAATATATTTAGACAAATGTTTTTTTCACAGATGATTTATTTTTAATCACTTAAACAAACAAAATCAAAACGAGGTTAAGTAATAGTTGGGAACGATCAATAAATTCGATAGCAATTGTCTTCCAGTAAATGTCGAATAACCGCGGAAACTACCATAGCGAAAAATAAATAATTCGATTTAAATAACAATCGCTAAATAGACAATCGGGGGAAGAGATGAATAATATAAGCATTCATTCATTATTCTTGAATAATCAAAACATAAACTGGCATACGTGATTTTCCGGCAAAGACGAAAGTTTATGTTTACTCATAGGTGGTGAACATACTCGTATAATATACCGAAAGAGGCCACCGGGCCTTAAAGTAATATTATCTAAGAAAGATACTCCACTCCTCGTCTTTTATTGCGCCGTCACACTTCCATAATCATAGTAAATCCATTAAGTTGATGATGTATTTACATTCAAACTTTGTTTTAAAGTGTAAGTAACATGACTTATTTTTTTGTATTCAAGTTGTTTCGCATTTTCAGTACGGCTTATTTTGCACTGATACACTATTCTTTACAATTCAAATGCAGCAAGTGTTACAAGTTAACTCGTTTTAATTGTAGACCGCACGGATACCCGAGTGGTTGTTGCACCAGGCTAAATCCAATGTGCGCGTTGTGTCTCGGCTTCGATCCCCGCATAGGACAAGCATTTGTGTGATCCACGAATGCTTGTCTGGGTGTCTTTGTGCATATCATTTGTATGTTTGTAAACACAAACATTTTTTTTAAATGAATAATTAAATATTTAATAAATTGTTTAACTATTAAAAATACTCAAACATTTAAAAACGTCCATAAAAGTTCAAAAAAATCACTCATTTTAAATTATGTTGCTATAACCAAGTTTCTAAAAAGAAAACCTCACAACCATGGTGTTGACTCGGTCACAGCTATTGACTTCCCTTCGATTGGTCACGGTAGCCTCCGAATTGTTTTATTGTTTTCTTAATTATTTACTTTAGGCTTCGACTTCTTTTGGTTTTTGTTATGATTGGTTGTGTAAATAGGATGGGTAGTTCAATGAACAATTGAAAAATTAATGCTCAACCTTCCTAAAGAGGACGAGGCCTGTGGAATATGATTTATAGAAAATTGTTAAAATTATTGTACACATGAAAACTGATTCTATTTTATGCCATGATTATACCTATATATGGATGACGTTGAGTGCGTACGACATTTTTATTTAAAAGTTTTGTAATTTGAATTTGTCAAGTGCGAGTCGAATTCGCAACATTGAAGGTTCCCTGCCCACAAATAGGGTGCAGGAAACAAACGTGCAATAACGAAATTGATGTTATTTATTAAAACGGTACTCTGGTTTTCGTGTAAACTGTGACAAGTCTACAAAATTAAGTTTGGTACCAGGTACGCTAAACGGATCCGATCTTTGTCACCTCCCTTGCATCATATTTTAGTAATAACTGATTTAGGTAGTTAGCACAATTTTTTTGCACCAAAACCAATATAGTTTGATTTGCATTTAGTAACTATCAAATGATTGTTGACAAACATTGGAAACTCCGAGTCAAGGAAAACGAGTTTTTTACAGTAACTAATTTGAAAATGGACTGAAACCACGTCTACCGTTAATTGTATTTCGTTGCTCGTTTTTTTTACAATAACTAGAATAGAATAGGACCAAAAATTTTATATCGTTCAGTTGGGTTTCGGATTAACTTACCGTCGACGTTTCATTGGATAGGAAAATTTGCTACAGCGCCATCTATGGATATGGATTGAAACTGCTACATAATATCTTCAGTGATATTGATTGAATGGTTTGAAAGTTCGTTTGACTAAAACTATGAGTGGTGGCGCGTTGCTTGGATTTTGCGAGGCGTAAGTACAGGTGTTGTTGTGTTTGTATATCTCGCAATGTTTCGACGAAAACAGGAGATTTGCTTGGACCAAATTTTTTGGTATGTATCTTAAATTTTTTTCGTCGTATTGTGAGGTTAGGTAATGTTAGGTTTCCTGTGTTGTTTTCCTCATAGGTTAACTTCACGTATCTGAAAATGTAGCTTATTAGTTAATTATTTGGAAAAAGAAGGTAACTAAGCTTTAAACATTTTTATTGCAATACCATATGATTTTAAGATTCGCTTAGATTCGCGGATTTCCATCCGATGATATCGTATGACTCCTTAAGGCATGAATATTTTCAGACTAAACCTTCCTTCAACAGCATATCAAAAAGGCTTTGTATTGACCTAAACATTTGTCAGTTTCCTACACACATCAGCTGTCTTTGTTTATCTCAATTTGACAACCGGTATAGATTAATGTTTATCGTAAAGGCTTTGCGTATTTACACGAACGTTTGACGGTCACTGTGGCTATATAAATAGAGGCGGTATCGCGGCGCGCGCACTAAAGCACTGTTTCTGTAGCCATCATGATTTGTTTGCGGGTGAGTCGCTTTTGTTTGTTTGTTATTATCTTGTGCCTACATTGTACAAATTGTAATTTAAAAAAGGAAGCTTCTGGTATTTTGATAGGTTTTATGGGTAATGGCTGTGTTGAGAACTTTTGTATAAGCTTAGCCTTTGAGTATCTCCAGTAAATAATTCCGACTCTTGACCTTTGAAGTACTTAGACCTAGGGGGTGGGTAGGCCCTTGACTCTTGTCAAATCACACTACCTGGCAAAAGACCATTAACTTAAAATGAATGTTTCTGAACATCGCCAATTAATTCGTTATCAGTGATTAAGTGAACGTTTCATTTTGCCATAGGCTTGGTTATGGGTCATTTCACAATTCATCCTAATTGAAAGCAATGTCTATTTCTGTATGGAAGTTACGAAAAATATAAAAGTTTAATTAAAAAAAAATGTCTAACTTAAGGTTTTTAAACTGTCTTGGCTCTTTATCAAATAGGTATTCGAGCGGGAAAGAAAACTTTCAATATTCAATGCTTTTTAATTTTGCTTCCATCAAAGCTATAGCATTATCTATTATTGCAGAACACCATTGAGAATTTTAAAGTATTATCAGAGATAAATAAAACAATGTAATAAGTATAGGTACTTTCAGGCCAACAACTATTAGATGCGTCAAGCATACTTAAATATTCAGCATCCCTTCTTAAACAATCTTTTAACCCGTCAGTCCTTAACTGCAGTAGGCTTCTTAGTATCCCAATGACGTCACTGAATTGACTCCAACGTAATGAAAGGCCGATCACATGCTCGGCTTCATATACCTACGTGATATTTATACTTCATATAATAATATGTATGATTACCTGCTGAGGCCAATGCCGTTTATATTAATACCTTGCGTATTATGTAGATTGTAGACCTACATTTTAACAAATTATCGCAGTTTATGAATGTAGTGAAAGGGTTTGAAATTACGAGCGTTTGTGGTGAGGTATCGTTTAGCGTGCCTTAGTGGATTTTGCTAAGTTTTATTGAAGTAGGCATAACTAATATGAAGCGAAAATGTAATATATTATTTTTTTGAAAATTGACGAATGATAAGCATTACAATGAAGTTTACTATATACTTTCTTCATGGACGTATGCTTCTTCCTTTACAAAAAGGTCTGGAGAAAATTAAATTTCTAGCTCCGAAATTCTTCGAATTCATTTATTTTTCCATATTGTCCAGAATAGAAAGCTACTGAAATAAGTTTTAAAAACTTTCCATGGATCGTTTAAATTCGAACCTAGAACCATAAAATATAACAAAACCAAGCTACTCAAACTCTACATCTATAAACTTGATAACAAAACGCCTACCTCTACTCAATCAGTGAAGATTTATATGAAGCTTCGCGTAATAGGCTTTTAAAATATTACATTACACTATGTTATATCAAAATTCAAAATATTCTCTCGTGACAAAACAAATAGCGTATCCGTTTTCGTGTTTTTAAAACTTGATAACTTGCTTATTATTACGTACTATGTAATTAAATACTTTATAAGGCCGCTTTCACTAATGATTACATTAAGTGATTTAATAATTTTCCATATAAATATGTATGTATTATGCGTGATTACGGCATTTATTTTATTAAGTATTATGTAAGTTCTCAATTTTGTATACTTTAACCCATTTAGTCCTGAAACTATTTTTTTCTAAAATGTTTGTTTTTTTCTTAGTATATAGGTTGATAGGGGTCTAAATATTAGGAAAACCTAAAAAATTAAAATCCTGAAATAAAAGGGGTCTGGGAAATAGCCGTACCACATATGGTACAGTAGGATTTGGAGTAAGAAAAATACCGTAAAAATGAGAAAAAGTTGTTTATTGTTCATAGTTATTTAAAAATGTAATCAGAATAAAAAAAACCGCAGCAAATGAAAACTTATTAAAAATACAAGAAAAACATACACTAAATTAGCATTTTGTGTGGTAAGCAAGAAAGCATTCAACATGCAATCCAACATTACATTTGATGCATCTTGCTGGGCTTTGTCGGTGGCAATGTCCACATCTCGTTCTTTTATTATCGGGCTGTTTTATTATATAATGACCCTTGTCATCAAATCGGGAATCCATAGTTAGAGATGATTGTCGGCTAGGTCCAGGCTTGCTTCGAGACTTATTCGATTCAATTATGGATATAGCTATGCGACGTCTAAAATACAATAAATCTTGTTTGCCACCATTGTATCTATAAAGTAGCCAGGCATTTTGCACTGACATGTCAAGACAATGCAAAATAAGGGGCATGTACCACTTTTTTCCCCGGATGCTAGTTCTGACTGACGAAATATTTTGATCAGATAAGTCGACACCACCCATATTTTGGTTATACTTCTGAATCAAGTGAGGCTGAGATACACTAATTTTCTTTTTTAGTTGTTGTGAGTATCTCTCTGCCTTATGACACGGTAATATCCCCGTTGAATTTGAGCAAACTGTAACAATGCTGTTGTCATGCCATTTACAGATTATAATGGAGTCACTAACACGATAATCATACTCTCCTCTTTCCTTCTTCTTCATTTCTTTATTAGCTATCAAAGGACATTTTCCTGTTCGATTTTCTCTTATAGTGCCCGTTACACCCATATTCCTTTTTGTTAACTCTTCAACCAACGGTAACCCGGTAAAAAAATTATCAATATATAAGTGATATCTGGATCCAAGCTCAAGTTTCATTAGTTTATCTGAATATGTCAAAACTACACTAGCCCCAAGGCCTAATTCAGCATATCTGGCGTTCAAAATTGTAGTGGCCCCTTGGTAAGGCTCAAACCAAGCTATATAGCCCCCCGCAGTAGCTCCTACCCACAGTTTGAACCCATACCGTATGGGTTTGCCACGAATAAATTGTTTACATCCATGTCGACCAAAATAAGGCACCATAGCTTCGTCAACACTGTGGTTTTCTTTGTGGGGACAGTGGTCTAGAAACTTGGCAGATAATTTGCTCATAAGTGGCCGAACTTTTGCAAATTTATCAGAAGAATCTAACTGATGGTTGTCCATACAATGTAGATTTGAAAATATGTAGGAAAAGCGGTCTCTCGATAAAGCACTAGCAATGAGCTCATTCTTCACGTCAGGCGAGTTCTCCCAATACATTCGTCTTCTATTTACCGAGGAATAGCCACTTACTAACAGAACACCAATCATACACTTCATCTCTTCTATTTTTATATCAGCAGCAAGGTTTTTTCTTCCTATGTACCTGTTCGTCTCAGTGGTCAATAAATCAAAAACATCCTCCGAAAAAAACAAAGAAAACCATTCTAGTGGTGATTTTTCCTGAGGGACGTGGTAATCAGGTCGCCATAATGATAGTGAGCCTTCGTAATCCCGTTTCCTCCAGTTATATTTTTTTAAAACTTTATGAAGGGGCTCATCATTCGTGTCCGGATCCCCAATGTTGTCCAAACTAACTGTAGCGGGTTGACGTAGCTCTGCGTCCGCTCTGAGCAAGCTGGGAGGTAGATTATTGACATTGACCTGATCTTCGTCTCCAGAGTCCTCGTCTGTCAGTTCTGCATTCGCATTATCAGGCGGAAGTATGAATACATCATTTTCACCTTCGGTTGTCTCAACATCCCCCTCTTCCAATAAAGATAAGATGTCATTCAGGGATAATGGTCTGAAAAGCAAAAAAAAGTTAATTGAAATGGCATATAGTCCTACCGTACCAAATAGGGTACACCATTATTCATGTCTAAATAACTAAAAAATAAATAAATAATTAGGATATTCAAATGTCACAATGAAACAAGAAGTATTTTAGTTTTATAAAAAGATGGAAATTATTTGTATAAATTATATAATTGTAGTATATTTACCTGTTGGAAGCCATGTCTCCGCAGAAAAAATAAATTTACGAAACTTGTTCAATAAATCTGCACTATTATCAGCATTCAATTGCACTGGCGTATTTTTTCCGATGAGCACTATTCTTCTTTTCGACATAAATACCAAATAATATTAAAAATATTATGCGAGTACCTGCAAAAAAAAAATATAACAAGTGTACCGTATATGGTACGGTAGGTCTAAATGGGTTAACAAGTCTCTTTATTACAACACTAATCGCTCATAACTTACGCCATAAAAAAGTTAAGCCGGCACTAGCGCCTCACAGTTTCGGATCATTAATTTGACACTTGAAATAGCTCAGAAGTGTTACAATGGCACTGCAGGCACGCCCACAAAGCGTTTACGGGTTAAAGGTTGGCGATCTTTTTAAATGTAGCTCGGAACGGAACGGTTAAGCAACCCCGCTTTTGTTAATGGAAATGTAATGAGTAAGAGTGAGGACTGGTCGAATGGACCCCGTCTTCTATAATTGGTGTTGCCGTAGATCGCGCGGCGGTTCCGGGTTAGAAATTCGAATAGGAAAAATGGAACGTGAAGATTAAACGTCGGATATACGAGTGATTTGAAAATAGAATGAGAATGTTCCAATTTGAAATAAGAACTGTCCGGTGATTTTAAGGCATTATTATGTGCTATTCAATTAAATCCAAGATGGCTGCTTGTTTGTTTTAAATACATTTTTACGTTAAGTGTTGTTTTTTTATAGTACAAACATGACAATGCAGAATCTAGTGTATTTAAATAATAAAACAATTTATCAAAATAAACCACAGTTAGTTTTGCTGTGTTACCTTAAAATATCGCCATCCTCGTAATTGGATAGCCGTGGTCAGGCAGAACTCGCTTCGTGGAAAATACTGATATTTTACCACAACTAGTCTGACTGAAAGTAGCGTTTATTGGACTTAATCAAATCTAGACTGGAATATTTGTTGTTTAAGCTTTATTAGCATTCCATATTCTTTTAATTAGGTTATGTCACATTTTGTAATAATATAGTCACGTGGTACTAATTTGCCAGCTCATGCTAGTAAGCATTGTCTTCAAAGTGAAACATTTTTTTTTGTATTCATGTGTCTGTACAAACAGAAGATTGTCCTGTTTGTAGGCAATAATTAAAAAAAAAACCCAGGTTTTTTTGTTTTTTACTTATTGACTCATTGCAATGTTGAATGGCGATGACAGTTACTCTATTGACACAATTGTCTATGCTTATTAGTCAGAACGTGGTCTTAGTCAGAATATGGTTAGTAATACACACACATGCATACATATACATACATATCTAGACATAAATGTTACTCATTAAGCCACTGTCAAAACTGATCAATAAAATTAATACCAATCGCACTGAATTACAAATTGCAACCTTATTTGCTTGACTTAAAGTAGCTTTTAATTAGTACTATTGTTAGTATCATCACTTTTTTGCGATGTATTGTATTTTGTTCCATTATTATATACCACGTTGCTTTAACGTGATTAAGAACGTGAACAATACTTTCCAATACCAAATCTGTTAAAGGAGGTTGCACGTGGTACTATTGTCAATATAAACTATCGTTGTACAAAAACAAAAGTTTCATAAAAACTACTAAAACAAAAAACTATTGGCTCCTTTTGATAATATAGAGTCAGCAACACAATCTATTTATACAAGTAACAATTTATAACTTAATACCATTATAGTAATTCTTTGAATTTAGTTAGTTAAGGGTAGGCAAGTGTAATTACGACAACTAGCATTGAAACTCAAATGTAAGTGACAGATGTAAGTCACGTGACTAACCAAGGAGAAATATTGCCTCTTTGCATATGACATATTGGTAAAGCTTGCGTTTTACAGACATTATTTTTGACGACCTCCGTGGTCGAGTGGCATACGCACCGGTTTCAAGGTGTCGCTAGCTCTGAGGTCCCGGGATCGATCCCCGGTCGGGTCAATGTAAAAATCACATTTCTACATTGTCTCGGGTTTGGGTGTTTGTGGTACCTTCGTTGTATCTGAATTCCATAACACAAGTGCTTCAGCAACTTACTTTGGGTTCAGAACAATGTATGTGATGTTGTCCGCATTTATTATCAAATTTTATCGGCTGAAATAGGCTTCGCAACTTGTAGTTAGAACAGGCTAAACAGACTTCATGTCACTGAAAATCACTCCCACTTTGAGAATCAATTGTCTTAACCACCATCAAATCTCAATACTCAAATACATTTACATCATTTCTCTTATTTGCTAACCGTACCTAGTAATCAAACTCGAAAGGTCCAGAATATCTAACCCTGCGAAAACTGAGGGGTATTTCAAGGACTTGAGAAGTCGATCAAAGTGGGATTTGCGCTCAGATCCGTACGGAACTCGGCAGTGAAGGGTTGGGTCGCAAATTGAAATTTCGTTTTTGTTTATTCAGATTTTCAGGTGAGATTTCGCGGGTTGGGTCCAAATTGTGTATGTAAAATGTATGAAATATATTTACTTACTTATAGACTGTATTATCCCTTGCGTTATATTGAATAACATCAAGGATGTAGCTGACGATTTAACATTATTGTCTATAATATAAACTAAACAAAAAATAGCGAAAATAACATTTACTTTGACGTAGTAAAACGGCTTAGTTTAGTATTCAGGCAGGTAGAATGTGGTCTTAGTATGACATAACTACGAAATATATACTATAAACACAACTTAAATAAAAACAGACCGCATCGTAAAACAAGGAACACTATTTAAATGTAAATCACAGCTACAAAGTCGCTCCTAAGTTCAATCCTTCCTTGCAACTTAGAATTATATGTCCCGAGTTAAACGACAATGATTTGGCAACCCTGTCACTTTAATACACCTCATCTTGAACTTAAATCCTTAAGTTGCAGCCCTAATCTTTCGCGTCGATGGCTTAGCGTGTATTGTTAGGGTTGGCACACATTATATGAATTCGTAATTTCAAACGCAAGAACAGATGCAAGATTTTGTATTAAAATTAAAAATGATGACACTAGAAAGAAAATTTACAAATGGTTTTTTTGTTTGGTCAGTGTTCAATATCCCTACCAAAAAAATGTGTAGGTACTAATTCATCGCCAGGAGAGCTATGATGAGGCTTACAATTTAAATTACCGACTCCAACTCAATCAGTGGCACATAGCCACACTTTCAATGATACTCCAAACTATTATCTGCTGTTTTAATCTAAAATTTTGCATAGAATTAATTTTAACAGTAGTGAATATACTTGAGCGCGCTTATCACAGAAACAACAGTTCCGATTTCAATCGCTTTTTTTATATCGATAAAGGCTGCGACATCGTATAGGCCACTAGTCAAATTAAAAGTTTCTTAATAACTCCCACATTAGGCCATTTTATCTTATTGTCGCCAGAGTTTCTCAAACATTCAAGTCAATCAATCAATCCAGTCTCAGGAAAAGCATTCGTGAACCGCAACGCATGGTGACCTTGAGTCCTCGACCACTCTGCTATCCGTGCAGTCAATTTCAAATAAAACCTCATACAAAACCAACTCATTGCCTGCCTTGTAGTCAGTGTGTGCCGACCCTTACAGTTTGTAAGCGTGGCTTCATTTACATAAGTATTGTGTCTAGAGAACCTAGTTCTTGAAACTGCTTAGTAAGGCTCTTGTTTCGTCGATTGCATTATAATTAGATGTTTATATACGTATGAGAAAGTTCTGTTAAAGTTTTGATAGAGTATCATGAACTGTTTTGGGGTTGTTAATGTTATCTTCATGTGTTTTGTGTTATTTTTGATAATTTTAACTTTATTTTATTTTTATTATTTCTATTTGTCTGGCCTGTTGGTGTAGTGGTTAGTGGCTTTGACTGCTAAATCGAAGGTCGAGGGTTCGATTCCCATCCAGGATAAATGTTTCTGTGATGAGCAGGATCATTTTATATTATTATTAATTGTATTTTTCTATTGATTTTTATTAAACTTAAACCGATATAGGGCAAGCGGAGCCGTGAGCAACATATAGTTTACTATAAAACTTAAATTTGAATATAATCTGGATTAGGTTTTAGTGTTACAATAACTGTAAAACGATTTAATCCCTAAACGGAATTCAAATATAGTTTTGTTCTGGTTTTATTAGTTTTGACATTTTATAGTCGCCATATTGCTTTGGGGACGGTGTTTTGGAATTACAGTTTATTATATTATCCTAAGCTGACTTGAGCTGTAAAATAAACTTTAACTTAAATCTGATACAAAGACAGGCTAATATTATTTTTATTTATTTATTTATGGGCCTCCAATATACGGCCTACACGGAAAGATTTCTTTTTTAGTGCATATGAATTTTCGCCACTGCATTTGGTATTCTACGAAGATATCTTGCCGTGAAGTGGGAGATTGTTGGCTAACAAAAAGTTGTAGATTTCTATAGTAAAGTGTATTGATATAATTTAATCAAGTATAAGGATTAAAAAGAGCATCAGCCAGATACCAACAATTTCATCCACGAAGTCAAATTGATATTGATTCATGATAATTTAACAACTGAATATAGCACTTTACACTTAACTAAGGCCCGATTTTTCAATCGTCAGATAACTTTTATCTGAGGAATAAATATGGCCGTTTGACATATTTTCTATGCAAAAGCTGTCAAAACGTCAAATATAGGTATTCATCGAATAAAAGTTATCTGGCGATTGAAAAATCGGCCCTTAATGTTATAACCAGTATTACTATTACAGCCAGCAACAACAGCTGATAAATAATTAGACGAAATGCATTATCATGCATAAGTACTCAGTCCTCAACCCAGTTTCTTAGGCCACACGATACCCCTTAGTTAGACTGATTGTCACACTTTCTAGATTCAGACTACTCATCTTTGACACTTGTTACAGGTAGTCAGCTGGATAACGGTGGTACTTAATTTCATCCGTTTAGACTGAAAAATTGGTCCCAACATAGTTGAAAAAAGGCTGACATGATGATGGGAGTTTGTTGTTTCTGACTTTCCAGCATTTTAATTAGCACTATGTCATGTTTGACACTGGTATAAATTGAATTTCAATGGAATTGGTACTAACAATTAAGTGGTACAATACTTTGAATTGATTTAACACCTATTATTGTTTGTTGCAAAATGTTTAGGTGTTAAATAGTATCTCGTTTTGTTTTATAGCTTGTTAATAGTTGATTTAATAGTAACTGTGGTTTTATTGTTTATTTCTAGTTGTGGCATGTTTAAACGACAGATAGGATTGGTTGGAATTCGGCGATATTGGTATCGAAAATATTTTAGTGGTCCTGTTGAATAGGCTTTTGAAGAAGTAAGTCAAATTTTAATATTTGAAATATTTTTAGTACTTTTATGAACTGACAAGATGAAATGCCAAATTCCTAAAAAACTCGATCTTTAAAAATGACTCAATTGGTTTGGAAGTTACGATGCCACAGACACATAGACACGTCAAACATATAACATCATTTTGAGCTAGACTAAATATTGGTAATAAACAAATGAACAATAATTTTCAAACTTATCCTCCAGCCATAATAACATAACACTCCACTAACATAACAAAATAGTTTATCAAATTAAAACCTCTCTTCTACAGCGACATAGCAACAGCGACATCTAAAATTAGTCCTTTTAAAAACAATTTAAAACTAAACAGAGAACAAGTGACGATCAATTTATTAGAGCAGTACATCTCCATAGTATTGTCTCGTTTCCCCAATTTGTAACACTTGGGCAGCATCCCGTTTTGAACCGAAACCTCTTAATGTCCATCAGCAGGCCCTATAAACCAATCCTCTTCATATATTTTGTTAACTAGACGACCATGTGGCCACCATCGATGTTTTACAACCCAAATTGACAGCTACTCGCTTGATATACAGCTCAGAATTGTTTGTCCGCGACTGTCAAATTCAATTGTGTTTTCCAAAGTTATTGTTTGCTGTTCCTTTGAAGTTTTGAATATCGATTTGGAACTTTATGGTGTTGTGTTAAGGGTGTTGTGTGTGTTGTCAGAGTTGTGAAGTTAATGTTGTAATCGTGCTGTTGTTTGCATATTGACTGACAAGGAACACCCGAACAAAATAGTTGGGGTGTAAGATGTTTTTTTACATTATTTTTCGTTTGTTAATCTATCAAGTTTTTGGGTAACAAGCTGCGTGACAGTTGGTGGGATGTATCACGTCAATTCACGTCTATTTTTCTTCGGGATGTTATCAAAATAGTGTTGTTTCAAACGCGAGTTGTGATGATCAAAATTGTTCGAGTCAGACAATTGTAGGAGTTCCTAACTTGTGATGAACGTCCTTAATAAAAGTCAGCAATAAACCTTCAAGAATCCTTTTATTAAAACTTTTGAAAAGAGAAAATAAGAAGCCACAAATAATGCACCAGCATTTTACATCATTTTTCGGCGAAAAACTCTATTCCACGACAAAAAGGCACTCGGTCAGGAGAAGCACTTGAAAAAAAAAAGTAAAAAAAAGCGCGGTATCCTACCGGAAGTCGGGCGGCGGAAGTCGCTAGGCTTCCCGGAAGTGCTAGAGGGCACTCGGGAGCAACCCAAATTGTATTTAATCACAGTATATTGCAGCCTCTGAGGATGAAAATCGGCACGTTTCGTGTGGACATCAAATTATTAAAAATTTAAGAGGTACCCTCCATTTTCGTCCGATAAATGTACGACCCTCCAGTCGGTTTAATGTGCCTAATTTTTTATTTATTTATCCCCCGTAAGTTCGTAAGTAAGATCATAAACGGGGTTTAACTTTAATTTCGAATTAAATTTTCAACTGAGATTATGTTCTTGATGTTTTAACGACTATCTATAGTCGTAAAGTTGTTTATTATTTTAGATATTTTTCAACAATTTCCCTCATATTTTAAAAGATAATTTCCTCGTTTTTTCGGTACTGTTCCTAGCAGAAAGATTACAGAAAATATAATTTTTTCTAAAGAGGCGATTACTATAAGCTGAAGATAAATGGACGATGTATTATAAGTATATACGAACTATTTCCAGACAAATCATCTTGGAAATAACTTGGTAGATAACAATGAGAGACAACTCAGAACAAAGGTCTTAATAGGTTAATTCCACCAAATCGCCTCCTAAGGAAATATGGGTAAAACTTATTTACGTTAAGCGCCTCCTTTCTTTGACCCTACGTAATTACCACACTTTACTTTGTTGTAGTTTGTCATTGATTGCGCTCTTATTAGAAGGGAGTAAGGTTCGTTTTTGCGGTTCGTTTCGTTGGGAACTGCAGTACGTACGTTAAGAAACTTTTTTCCCTAAGGACTTGCGGCTTGTGGTTGGAAGTTACTAGGGAGTGTATATCTGTCTAGATAGGACTGTAGTCTAGTCTTAAGTACGACAGTTGTAGTTATTTTGAATGGTAGGAATATACGAATGCTTGTATGTCTACTGAGCAAGTTTTCAGACCTTATAGATGGATTACAGAAATAACATTTTATTTTCATCCAGCCCACTGTGTTCCACTGCTGGGCTAAGCCCTCCTCCAAAAAAGAGTGATATGACACTTAATTAATTACCTAGATGTAACTTGTTGGTCATATTCAGGAGATAGTCAGTTGACAATATCAACAAATTTTCCTATCGCGGGTCTGCTGGAAGAAATATCTTAGGAAACAAGCTGCGTAGAGTTTCCTTTTCTATTGTTCCATAATTTTGAAACTATGTATTTAATAGACTAGAGTAGATAGGGTCAGTGGGCGGTCTTAGGGGCAGAGTTTGTCTATACCAAATTTATTTTTCCTTGCGATTTCAATACCAAATTATAGCTTTTTTTTAAGATTAAAGAAGACAGCCATAGTGGTTTCTTAGGTTTACGCGAATGTTAGACATTGAAATGAAACTACTTTTACGGATTTTTTCGCGGTTTTATTTTTATTTTTAACGTCGGGAACTAATATCTAAAATTAAACCGCGAAAAAATCCGTAAAAGTAGTTTCATTTCAAAGACAGTCATTTTGGTATCCCATTGTTTTCTACCGATCGTTTGCAACAAAAACTAATAATTACGGAAACAGGAACAGCCTTGTCTCGGAACTTCACTCAAACATTTCCCCCTCAAGAGTACTTGTACTAAAATAAAGCTGAGTACAGATATTTAGTCCTGTAGGTACTTGTCATAACTTAAGTTGTAAATTATAAACTTGGAGCTTAAGACTCCGGTCATTTTGAGGGTAGATGTTGAAAAATTGAGGAGTTTGGTGTGATGGAATTGTTAATTGATTTGTTAACTCCTTTTATAGTCAATAATACGAGTATATTAAATAATTAGCTGTGTAATGCGAATAAAACGCAGATTTGCAAGTATTTTGAGTCTTTTCGACTTAGAGAAATTCTTGCATATTCAATCCTTAATTTAAAAAAACGAAAACGTAAAAATTACGACGAAATACCTACTCATTAATTACTAACAGATCGATTCCCAATCATAAAGACAAAAAGGAGCTAAACCCATAAAAAACGTCAAACAAATATTTAAAGTAATCACGAAATATCCTAATCAACATAAACGTCCAGTCCCCTAAAAACCATCACATGACACAACATCAGCTGAAACTTCTAAAACCTACACAAATCAACTATTACAAAACAAGTTGTACAGTTCGTATTATTTTTGTTTCCCCGTCAGATGCAACCCACGATCTATCACTGAACGTCTGGCGAACCGCCAAGGGAACTATTTTCTACTATTCCCTACTATTTCCTACCATTCCGAACAAGCCTGTTAATAGTTTTTACAGAAGCTAAGTAATTAATAACGTGTGTATAGGTTGGTTTTGATGACAGATTTCATTTTTGGGATTTATTGGTTATTGCTGTTTTTGACTTTGTATTTGTAGTTTGGATTTAATTTCTACAAACGAAGTAGTTTCGGACGTTGTTGATACTATGTTGTCACACGTTGGCATTATGTTGACAGCCTGTCTCAATGTTTAAAACAGTTCTATTCGATTTTCGGTGTTAAGATTTTTGGGATTATGTCTCAAAAAGATATTTTCCTCAAAAGAACATTTACTGTAGGTATTCACTTAGAGTAATGTTTATATTATTTATCTTGCCTTTGCGTATGTAGATATGTTTCTGTATTGAATAAATTATTTTAATTCCATAATATATATTAATTTAGTTATTTATCATCATTTATTGAACATATTATGTTAATGGGTAACTACAATACTGTATTGAGTATAATAGCCTGTAAGGATAATTGTATCTTTGGAATAAAAATAATAAATATATTTAAAGGCATCAAACAATCAACTTAACAGCGTTATTTCAATATCTACCTACCCACATGCTTAAACAAACAAAAATCACGTTTTTTTTTCCAAACTCGCACCGACGTGTAAGTTCCTGTTTACTAAGGGGATTTCTCACGATGTTCCTAAATACGTATGGGATAATGTGAAGGGGTCAGAAGGACCCCCATGTGCAAAAATGTGCCACTTGTATCATGGTCGGTACTAAAGTGGAGAGTTATATTCTCACGGGTTTCTTATATATATTAAAATCTATCTGGTCGATATTTTGTCTAACAATGTAAGTCGAATTTGGTTAAGGAAATCAGTGATTTTAATATAGGTAAGCTAAACTTGATGTCAAACAAATTTCATGAATAAAGAAATAAAATAAAAAACCCTTTCACAAAATCTTGACCCCATAAAAAAGCAAAAACTTGAGATGTTACATACCTAGACTTAGTTACGATATGACATGAAAGAAATTATTACTAAACACGACACAAAATCTTCAAAAATTAAATTCCAAATAAAATCGACAATGAATATCGTAACGTGACCTATGACGTCACTCTAACCGCCTAATGAGAAGGTGAGTGACCTTTAGAGAGTGAATTTTGCAACCGCAGCGACTCCCCCGTCCTCTTGTATTGAGGGTTGCCCTATTCTTCCCACTGGGTTTTTTATTCCAAATTATTTAACAAGAAAGAATTTTGAATGGTCGTTACATTTTACAATTAGAAATTATTCTGTTGAGGAATGACCTGATGGCTCAAATAACTTAAATATTGATGATATTACTCAAAACGGAAATCTTTTTACAATCGATGATTGACATAAATCAGAAGGGTCTAAAACTACTATAATCATTCAATGACAGTCAAAAGGAAAATGAAGGACCGAAACAAATCCCAGTACATCTTCAACATAGCACAAAATCTGACCTAAAACATTTCTGGTCGACTTAGAAACCTCTATTTCCTGAGTGACACTAAATTGAGTTCTCAGGTCAAGGTTCCCCATATAGACAGACATACATCAACATATAATATTGTGAGAGTAAGGAAAACCTTTGAGGAAAGAGCTAAGAAGGATTGATTCAACATGTCTAACACCATAAGACGCGTAAATCAATCATGCTGAAGGAATTTCCTTCCTGGTAATATATTTTATTAGTAGCTGAAGGTAGCTTGATGATCTTCGAGGCATATTGCCAAAAGATGAGGCAAAATGTTTCATTTATGCCATGGATTTTCGATTACATATTTTTCTATCCTTATATTCTGCGGTCCTACGGAAGGCAAGACATCGCAATCCCTACAATATTAATATTATAAATGCGAAAGTAACTCTGTCTGTCTATCTGTTACGCTTTCACGTCTAAACCACTGAACTGATTTTAATGAAATTTGGTACATAGATAGAGTTGACCTTGAGAAAACAGGATAGTTTTTATCCCGAACTTTTGAAGAGTTCTCTTGGAAACGCGATGTAACCGACATCGGCGCGGGCGACGCCGCGGGCGAAAAGCTAGTAACCAATAAATCCACAAAAACTAATGTTCCATAAAAGTACAGAAACGGCGATGTTATTCTAATTAACAAAACCGTAGTTGAACTAACACTTGAACCGAATTCATCCGTGTATTAGGTTGAACCGCAAACGCTTGCAAATGTTCAAATTAATATTCACGGTAACGAAAGATTGATTAGTTTAAGCGTTGTCAACCTTGACCCAATTCTATCGACCCCTGTAACACATGACAGCTGAAATACTAACTTAGTTTCGTGAATTAAATTCCCAAGCATTTGTTCAGTCATTCGTCATTCTGATGTACGTACAAATGTTCGGTAAACATGAATACTTGTCTTAACTTTGATTGAGTATTATGAACACAAGAAGTGTGTATCTGATAGCTAGTGTTAGTTCATAATATATGATCTCTAATAAAGTAACACAATGAGAATTCAAGAATTTATACGTAGCAATATATTATTTATGTCGTGTTAAGATTATGCATCATAATCTCTCTTAATATCAAGAAAGATAAAGTGATGCAGACTACAAAATGTAAAGCTCCTAAAACTGAAATATAAACTGAAGCATGCAGCATAAGCCATGTATAACGAAAACTCCAAACAAACAAAGATTAACTTCTCCATTATTTTCGGCACTCATCTTGCAATTTCTAAAATAATCTCATGTTTAGTTTGTGAGCTTGTCACAAAACAAACTCCACGCCCCATCGAGTTGGATCAAGTGTCAATCAACACAGAGAGAATCAATTATCCGCTTTGATCCAAAACAAACCAGAGATCACACGCACGACAGCAGCGAAAAAAATACCTCATCTAATCCCAAGCACTTAATTTAAGCTAGGAATAAAGCTAAAAATATCTATCGTTAATAGAAAACGTGATACAAAGAGTTTCATTTTAGTAATTAAAATGAAATTACGAAGGCATGGATTGAATTTAAAGAGCTTTGAGGACATAATGGATGTTATAAGACATGCTCCTCGCATCCTACCGTCTGCTGGTCAAGAATACTGATGTTCTTTCGCTTATCCGCTGTACGAAAGCAAACGTCCATCTTTTGTTCCATATTTTTGTTAAAATATGTTCTCCTGTAGTGCAGTATTTCGTTTAGAATAAGGAACATACTCCCCTTTACCGTCCCAACTTCGCTTCTGCTCAATAATCTTATATTTTAAGTGTCTTTTCTTCGTGTTTGAGCTGAGAATGCTTTTTCACTTCATTTTATTCCGACTTTTATTTTGTATTTCTTTCTCCAGTTCTGTCGTTATCCTAGTTTTTATGTTCATCCGTTTATACTTCGTTAATGAACGATTGTCCAACAGTGCCATTATAAATGTTAACACCACCTGGTAGTTGTATCGTAAAATACGATCTGTTAACAGCTACTGTCATCCGCACCTATTTCCTCTTAAGTAGCTTTTTGTATCGTATACTTTTTAGAGCCCTCATAACTGTGAGAGGAAGCGTTCACGCTGATTACGTTCATATTGAAACTAAAAATAAAACACCGTTATCCATTAGACGCGCTGACAACCCTGTCGTCCAATATCTGAAGAGCTTTCATCGGTTCTTACAAATCGCTTACGTCCCCCATCCCTTGTGCGGATGGCGAAAACTGCTGCCAACACTGGCCCCTTGTTTTAAGGCAAAAATTATGGCTTGTAGTGTCTCGTCGTCCCTTTTTATTTGGCATCCTGTATGCTACGTTTTTGGCGGCAAAACTTCAAGACATTTCGACCGCTCAATTCACAGCGAACATTCAAAACCTTTTGAGGAATGTTTATTGTAAGTCTTGCGAATGTTTTTATCACCAATAAAAACTCCGAGTTTGGGAATTGCTCCGATATTTTTTGTTGAAGTACTAAAGGCAAAGAGGTGTCGACTATAT
>NW_020799635.1:0-31604 GCF_003590095.1 Trichoplusia ni
AGTGTAAACGAGGCTTAAAGGTCGGAAGAAGTTTTGCTTTAATGTAGGATTAAGGGAATTATGTGGAATTAGGTTTCTATAGAAGCGTTTGTTTGATTAGCTTAATTCGTTTTGATGATTTCGATATTGGGAACTATTTCCTTTTTCTAATACGATATAATATTGTTCTCTTTTTTCTATTTAGTAAATCCTTGTGTCACAGGGGTGTTCAAAACATTCAAGTCACTTTCGCAAAGATACCTATATTCACTACTACGCGTAGATTGAACCCGTAAAAATGGGTTTGGAGTATGTATGTAATGACCTCAATACCTCTTGATGCAGTCAACATTTTTATGAAGTTGAATATGGACCCCCGGCTATTCCCGGCTCAGCTATTCCCTGTAGGGAATGGGTCAATATCTGACTTCTACGGACAAAACCTGAATCGCAGTGCATGTCATTCCCGTTTTTGTGTCCGTGTACAACAATATGTTACACAGCCTAGTTTTAGTCCAATTACAATACAATTTATGGAATCTCGCAAAAAATGTAAATTGTTAGTCCCAAATTTGACTGATCGTTTTACCATCAAAACCAGATCTGAGTTTCATGTAGGATCTGTATAGAACAGCTGTTGTCCCTAAACATGAATTAGTTATTAGGTCACCGTGTCACAAGTTTGTTTGTTGCCTATTCTACTGAGGAATCTGAGTTTAATGACATACTGAACTTGTATAGTACAAGTTCTAGTATAATATGAGTGACTGAGGTTACTAGCAAACAGGCTACAAAATAAACACATACTATTCAAGTGCGAGTTGGACCGTTGACGATGATTGTTGTTTTTTATAAATAGACATATTTACCAGTCACATTTTTACCTCAATCTTCGGTAATGATTAGTTTAGATTAATTATATAATGCCTGGTGATGGACAGACAGATTACCCTTAGTAATATGCCCCGTTTTTATCGTAGGCTACGAAACCCTAAAAACTGTGTTTATAGGTGAAATAGAGGTTGTACAAGCAAGTGTGAAGGACAACAAAGTTTAGTAAATTTGTCGAAAAAGACTGGACCTGCCTTTACCTAAAGTACCAAAAAAATTTTTTTTGGTTCATTTTTTCTTCAAAGGAATGGAAGTTTATTAATAAATTTCAATATTTAAATTTGTCTTGTTGCAATAATTCTTTATGTTAAGCATCCATTCAAAACCAGTAAGCCTATGCCATACCCCGGAAGTATTCGTAGTTACCACTTAATATAAATTCCCCTACAAATACTCCCATTACGATGTACACATAACTACGTAACACTGTCTACTTGGATGAATTTAATAACCGATTTCCGCATCGTATGTTCAAACATGTGGAAATAATTAATAGTTTCTCGAACAAGATAAATAACACTTATAGATTGGTTGTGCAAGAGTTTCTATTTAATTAATGTTTTATTCGATAAATAATAAATAATTTTCAGCATTATTTATTATTAAGCGCCATTTTTCAAAGTCACTGCTTAGCCGCTATCTGGCAGATAAATTGAAAAAAATGACATTCTTCGTATGAAGGAATCTGTCAAGGAATTAAGCGGGAAACAGGCCCTTAGTATTATTAGTGTCTCATTGCAGGGGAAACGACCGTTGGAGTAAACGAGTATTTGAGTGAAGACCACGAATCCGCAAACGCAGTGTAGGACCCCAACCCGATGGACCAATGACCTAAAAAAGGTTGCTTATAAGCTGGCTTGGACTAAATGAGGAATGCTGAGGACCGAGTGTTGTAATGAAATTTGGGGAAGGATTATATCCAGCAGTATACCTTGATGAGCTGAATTTATTTATTGAGTAATAAATTAATTATAACACAGCTATGACTTTATTTACTTTTCGATAAGATCATAGGTATTTTTAGACATAAGCTATATTGTAATGTAACAACACATTTTTGTCCTCTACAATACACTTATTGGTCATTTTCGCTTTAAGTTCATCAAAAAAGAGGTTTATATTGGAACGCAGACGTCTTAATATTTTTTTGTAAAATTATTATTATCGTCAGCTAATAATGTTTTAAACCCCCACCCTGCCTCCACAGCTATTTAGATATCTTAAGAAGCAGTCAATATGTTGCAATCGCTGCGGTTGAAGAAATGCATCGTCACTCTAAAAGCTTAGAGTGCTTTCCGGGTTACTTATATCAAGAATGTGGGAGTTATACTACTATTTGTTCTCGAAAGAAACTCACTCAAGATTCGCTTTCGTTCAGTAATCGTAAGACGTCATAAAGCAAGAAGATAAAATATAAAACCTTTTTAAATAAAAAAGCCAATTTGTGTGATAAACGTGTGCTCCAAATCAGTTTTCTCTGACATGTGAATTTAACGGTGTGAGTATTCATTTTACAAATAAGTAAGCCTGTCCACTGACTTTGATTGATTCATCGGACTATATATAAATACTGGAATTAAAATTATACGAGGAGTTAAAAAAATGAATAGCCTCTAATATAATACAGCTATTAACAATTAGATTAGTGTTCACTAACTTATATCTCAAGACTAAAGTTTATATTCAAAGGAAAAGTCGTCTCACTGTTGGTAAACGCGAGTATTAAGTGAGAACCAGTAGTAAGGGTAGTTGAACGTATGCAATTTGTCTTAAGTCGACGTATTTGTAAGACCCGGACTTCTATGCACTTGGCTTAAGGTTTTGCTTTGGAAGTAATTTAAAAACTTTCCTTATACGTGTTTATTTTGCGTTCGACTTACTGAAATGGGGTATTGAGGCGTATATTTTCCTTAAAACATGTACCTGAATAAACTGCTGGTTAAACATCTTCTCTTTTGTTGTTTTTTCAATTATCTGGTGTGGGTTATATCATTCTTCTGCGCAGGCTAATCTGTTTTATGTCGGCTTTAAGGTAAATTATCTATTTTTTTGGTAGGGCAGGGAATCCTCACGGGGGTGTCCATAGCATAACACCCTATAGGGGGGGCAAGGGTAATGTAAGACTCTTATTAACTAAACCTAAATCTCCGGGTGACGACAGCCGCGTTGTGATGCTGCATTGCAACACGTCCCCAACCGCGGAAGACAAATTGCCTTCTTTGAGATTTCTTTGTATTTTTGACTTCTGATTGTTAATGTCATTTTGAACGAAGTTTCAATAATGAAGCTATCCAATCGTTTTTAAAACATAACCAAACATTAAACAAACAATACAATATGAGTTCATTGTTTGAAATCCAAAAAGATAATGGTTACCAGATAACAAATACATTATTGTAATCGGGAGGTAATAATCAATCGTTTGTACTAAAAATAATTGATTATTATTTTAACTATTTATTTCTGATCTTTGCGGTGGGTTTTGCAGATGTATAAAATTCTAGTGTCGTTATTTAGCATACCTACTATTCCGAAACGGCTTGGCTATATTAAGTAGGTTGGAGACACTACCAATATCTATTTTTAACTGATAAGGGTTGTAGAACCTTTACATTTTTTTTCATTCGTGTATAATGTTTTTTGGCAAAACATTATTTGCCTAGTCAACTAGATTTTTTCAAAAGTCTTATAAAATCGAAAGCGTATCAACATTTTTGTGTAGAAAACAGCAAATATCGAAAGAAAAAAATCCAAATCAAATTGCCTTCATTGTAGCCTATCGGATAGAATAAATGCTAGGCTTAGCGTGGATCAACAGACAGTCAGCACAAACGATCAATGTATATCGATACAGACCAAATTGGCAATTTTGTTAAACGTCCAAATTACTGGTGCAATGTAACCGATATTGAATTGTACCTACTATTTGTGGGTAAGTAGAGAAATGTTGAATTATTGATAAGCAATTGTTGGCGAGACTTTTTTCTTTTATAAATGTTGAGATTTTTTTTTGAGTAATATTCAATCTGTAAAAAATAATACAAAAGATAGGTTTAGAAAAGTCTGTATTGATGACTAAAAATAGATAACAATTTTTATTCAATATTATGATGCAATTCGTAGTTTTTTAGAAACACAGCTCTGTTGCGAGCGCGGTCCGAGCCCTGTAACACTAGTGAGGGGCGCGGGCGGCGGCAATTTATCATTTTTAAGAGTATATTTCAGATTTCTCTTGTTTAATTTTCTTCGTGCTTATTATCTTAGTTGATGATTAAAAAAAAATCGCGCCTAGGGGTATTTTACGTCGGATACATGAACTGGGCTGCTTTGTAAGACGGCTAAAAATCACCGTGTATGACAATTAAAAAAAACCCCTTATGTACAATTATTTAACGTATTACACACAAATGCGTTTAAAAAATGGATGAATACTTATTTACTATCATAACTGTTTACTTTATGTTTCTCAGGTGTTTATCTGGTAGCCCGACTAGATCCGTACCCAAATGAAGTCCTTAATCTTGAGCTGACGCAGCGGCGGGGTCAAGAGAGTTCGACTCGCGACCCGACTGCCGCCTATCTCGATAAATGTACGTGAGTAAACCGTTACCAAATAAATCATTTCAAATCCGAAAAAAGAAATTATTTACATTACCATGTGTAGAAAGGCAGATATTACAAATTGCTGGAAAATCTTAGGACCTGGCCTACGCATGTGAGCCAAAACGTCTTTTTGAATACGCATTACAAAGTATTTATCACCTGCTAAAGACAGTATATGAAAAAATCGTGAGAAAACCAGCACATTTGGGAATATTTCAAAGGTATGTAAGTTAAGCCATATATAGGCATACATACATACATTTAAAAAAAAACCATACAAGGAAAATGACTTTAAGATCGAAATCTATTAACTATTTTATAAAACAGTCGGTATGAACAGTATGCAAACAGTGATTCCTCAAGGCAATGTATGTTATCAAAGGATTGGATGAACGATCTCGAATCTTCGTGGGAAATCGGACGGAATATTGAAAGCTATTGCAGTTTTTAGGGTACCGGCATCCGAAATGTAAAAACGGACACGGAAGCGCTTACTGAGGCTCCGCTGTCTGTCCGGTGTCTGAACGTTTGTCAGTTTGCCTAATACCAGGCCGTATGTCATAAAATGTGACAGCTCGACAGTTGAAATTTTAATGATGTATTTCAGATGCCGCTTTAACAAAAAATAATAGTCAATTTTAAACAAAGCGAGGTACTATCATAAAATTGATGGTTGTCATTTTTTCTACAAACTTATATTTCTTTAGCCTACATAAACGGAACCCTCATCGTCGTCTCTAACTTGTCTGGTTTAACATAGGTAGACGTCTAGACACGGGTTCTTTCAATTTTACAAAAATGGAGAATGGTTTTTTCACCGTGTTGCAGTTAACCAACTCCGAGCTCTAAATATTCAGTGAAAAACAAACTCGTAAACTTATATGATCCATCCCAAGCTTATTCAGCCAACTAACCTCTATACTAGGCGCGATATCTCACTTTATTTAGCTTAACCCCCACACAACTGTATCATAAACATGCTAATTTCGTTTACTATCATCCCGTCGTAACAATTATTTGACCCCTAAGGGTTGAATTTAAGAAATGTTAATACCTAATGTTCGCGACGTAAATTCTTTACGAGTTATTTGTGACTGGAATGTTTCAAATTATTAGACAATTTCGTTTATTAAAGGTCTTATTTATGTTGAACGATTAGAATAGAATAGATTTTTTATTGCACCTGAACCGAATAGATCATTTAACAAAGATAAATTACATGGGGCCACAATCCAGCGATCTTTCCAATCTTTTATAGAAAACCTTTGGATGGACTTCATAGTAGTGTGAATTAACTGCTAGAACTAATGAAGTCGTTAATCTGGCCGTGACTATGCTTGGCTGTTTGAAGGCTTGGGGTATATTACGTTAGATTTATATTAGTGTTCGGAATTTCATTAAAGATTATTTTTTGTATTTTTATTAGACAGTGTTTTGTTACATTTTATGAATGAAAAAAGTCCGTTTCAAGTTCCGACACTGTTTTTTTCTTTTCTGTAAGCGTTCTGCTAGAGCTCACACTTCTTAATCTCAATAGTTGCTATTTAAAGGTAAACCTGCGTCTTCATCGTCAGAGTCAGTTTTGCGTCAATTTTGTCCTCAGAGTCATGGCTAGTATTAATGAGACTTCTCTCACCTCTGATACTTTGAAAAATATTATAATTTGATTATTTATCATCAACAAACACATCATCAATCCTTTATCCCCTTATTAAATTACCTCCAAAATGTAAGTAACAGTCGCTCAGTACAAACGTAGATATTAAATAAAAAGAGAATCATAAGCCTCTGTAATCGGATCAATCGCTGTACAGTCGCGTTCATTAATGTATGATCACTTTCAGCCATTAAAAATATGTACGAAAAAAGGTAATAATATTATACTATGCGTTCTGTGTTCAATATATAGATGAATAAATATTATTGAAATTCTTTATAGTAACTATCGTGAGGCTGTTTCATCATTAAATGGTGCAACGGTTTCCACGCTTATTCACGTACCCCGTCGCGACAGCTCATGATTAAGGACTCCGGTTGGATCCGAAACTTGTCGGGCACTCCCCATACATATGCGTGAGTAAATCGTTACATCATTTAATAATTATAACGTACACATTTTGATTAGTGATAGCCGAGTGGTTGAGGTCACGACTACGAGCGACGTGTCGGGGTTTCAAATCTTAAATCATGCCTTGAATCTGGTTGACTTGAATGTATGTGAAACCTCCCGCGACCCAAGAATTAAATTCCTATACTTTACTTACTACCCAAGTATGGGTCAGTAGTAGTTTTTTTTGAAGCCGTTTGTATGTTTTTGTTGTTATAGTGAACCCGATTGTACTAAGAACTCTTTGATAATATTATAGCCGGCAAGCAATCAAATTATACCCTTTCTTTTATCCTTGTAAAATATGATTATTGAAAGGATCAGTTGCTATGCTATTTGTGTATAAAGTAGTCTGTGGACCGTTGACGATATTATTAGCAAGACTCAGCAATTTTTCGTCAATCCCTCTCTTACTATACTATATTTCATGAACTGTGGCAACTAGGCAGTTATTTACTGATGACAATTTTCAGAGATGGTTACGGCTAAAACAATAAATAAAATAAATTCAAAAACAAAATTCTCAAACAAAAGCGTAGCAATTTTAAATTGTAAGTTGAAAGTTAGAATTCGACTTCGACGAATAAGACTACTCAAATAAAACTTATAGACAAGCAGTATTCCGCAACCTGACCAAAAAAGCATTTTGACGATTAGAGTTTAAACATATATTTAAATAATTGTACATTATTATCAAGTATCTTATTACACGTACTATGAGATTATTAATCCCATATTAAGCACACATCAAGTGTTCGCCTGATTATGGATTAATTACAGTGTGTTTGTGATTCGTTTACAAACATGGGGTTACAAATTAATATCGCTGTTGACTTAGAGCCGGTGACAAACCGAATTATTGGTTTAATGCTTAAAATAGTTTTGGGACGACTTTAGACAGATACAGAGTGAGAGATACAAATCTATACTAATATATAAAGCTGAAGAGTTTGTTTGTTTGTTTGTTTGAACGCGCTAATCCCAGGAACTACTGGTCCAAATTGAAAAATTATTTTTGTGTTGAATAGACCATTCATCGATGAAGGCTTTAGGCTATAAACCATCGCTGCGACTAATAGGAGCGAAAATACAATGAAAAATGTGAAAAAAACAGGGCAGTTATAAATCATAAGTTATGTCTTCTACCCACGGGGACGAAGTCGCGGGCAACAGCTAGTTAATAGATATAATAGAGACGCCGCTATTGGGCCTGTAGTGTGTTGTCTCGCTTTTATATCTGCGATGTTATTTTAAAAATAGGCTTTTGGTCCTTCGGGTATAGAAGTTGAGATATACATCGGTTTTATTTTCACTTTTAAAGTATGCAAGGTGTTGAATGAGAAAGAATGAAAAAGCTCATGGTGAAATGGTTCTGGTTACTATATGGTTTTAAGGATTGGAAAGTATTTGATTAAGCCTTGCTCGCTAGATGTAATAACCGGTCAAGTGCGAGTCAGACACGCGACACTGAGGGTTCCGTGCAACTAGGCTGAAGGCAAACTCAAATTTATTTGTCGCCCAACAAATTCGAACCGTAATGAATCTACAATAACATGAAACATTTGTTGTTATACTTTTTTAACCCTTACGACAAACAAATGATTTCATTTTCTTCAATAAACAATCTATCCTTAGTTTGATGTCGATTTGAAATGGGAAACTAATTGCGTCATCAAAAATCAATTTGACCAATTTCAAAATGAACAACTCTATCCATATTAATTGGTATTACCAATTATTTTAATACAAATTATTATAAATAGTTTAACGTTCCAATATTCGCATTGTCCGTTGTGCAAAGGCTTTATAATTATGATTCACAAACAAAATGGGTATCAGTTGCATTTGATAATTGAATTTCTATTGTGAAATATTCAGATTTGCCTTGCTTTTGAATAAAATAATATCACTCACGCCGCAGACAGATTATATTTTGACAAATGTTAACGCTGATGGAATTATTGAAATAGCTTTCGTGAAACTGAATTCATATTTATTTTAAATCGGTTTCATCACGCGTATTTATCGGGATCGTCCCACTAGTTTCTGTGATTAATGTCACTAGACCAGTGGCAGGGCCGGGAAGTGAACAAAACTCCGTATCCAGGAGTTGTGCTTAGGCAAGGCGAAACGAACTGAAACTAGTCAGGCGATCCCGATAATCGAGCGTGACTGAAAGGTTCTTAAACGATCCTGATGGTTGAATATGATGAATAGGTCACGTGACTAAAGCTTGAGTATGGCATTTGAGCAATTTCATCAACGCTGAGTATAACGCTGATTATATGCTAGCATTAATCAACGATTATCGATCCTTAACAAAATGAGTGGTATCTTAATGAGATACGGCCTGGTCACAGCCGATCCTTAATTTATAGATAAGGTTGCAAATTTTCCCTTACCAAACATAACCTTAAAAAAGCACTCAAAATAAACATACAACCAAAATATTAGTGATACGGTTGGAATTTTGCCCCTAGTCAACATAACCTAAAAAAGCACTTAAACTAGCCCAACATACGCTTCACAACCAAATCCAATAGTACAATTTATGACACACTCTCCAGTCTGTTCCAGTTAAGTAGAGGGGGTTAGCGTTAGTCACTTACGGCCATGGGATCAAGTCTTGGACAGGTGACGGACGTTTATCAGGAAAATCCTCTGCCGACGGCAAACTATATTTCATGCTTGTTCAGCTGGTACGGCCACTAAAACTGCTTCGTTAACTAATGTTATGAAGACGAAAATTGTGTGTTTAATAAAGTTCTGAGTAAATTTATGTTAGTAACTATAAACGAAATGTTTTGTAGCTAACTCTAAACCATGATTACAAAATCGGTTTAGTCTTTTGAGTGTAAAGAGGAAACAAACACACTTACATTCAAAACTTTCTCCTATGCTATTTTTGTGTAACGGAAACGGCAAAAATGCAAGTGATTTCAAAAGGCTCACCTCGTCTTATCCATCATTTAAATTAATTTAACCATGTAAATTATATTTATTCAATTAAAATACAGTTAAAAGAGTTCTAGTAAGATAACACCAATTTCAATATCAATATTAGTTTTGATTATCGTTATTAATTCTAATAGACCCTAATAGATTCTAATAGATCAAATTATCGGAGATTTCAATACGAACAAAGTCGTAGTATATCCCTGGTATAGCTTTAATAGTTTCAGAAACAAAAGCGCCAAACAAACCGTTTGTAATAAATTATTACTGGTCTGTAAGACCGCATCGCGTTTTCGGGTAGAGCCTTCAAATTTTGAATGAAATATATTTTGGTAAATATTTTAATATCGGCCAAAAATTTGGGAGAAATTAATTTATCAAGTACTTAGTTGTTACAAATTGTGTTTTCGGGTCGGATATTAAGAATTTTCTTGAGATTTTATTTATTAAGTTACGTATTATTTTTATTTTTTTCTATTAGATACATCGTCATATAATAAATAAGAATTGGGGACTTAAGAAGAAACAAAAAAAAATCTAAATTGATTTATGGACGTTGACTTTGACGTCATACCATGTAAAAAATATTTATGGTAGGTATATTTGTACATATACCAGCCTCTATATGTCCCACTGTTGGTTACAAATGTTTTCTCGAATAGGGAAGGCTTAGAGCATCACCACACTGGCTCACACAGAGGGTTGGCGATTTCAGATTCCAATACTTTAGTGTTTTTCTTTCAGTTTAACAGTGGTATCTTAGAACAATAAGAAGGTACATATTATTTCAGAAAATACACATTATTACTTTGCCTGTTACTGAACCTGCACCTCGTGCATACACGACACTCGTAGGTACACCTATAGTCCACTAAATATTGGACGATTGCTCCGGATACCAAGAGGCATGCGTAGTTGTGTACGTTTCGTATTACGCATTCGACGCACGAAATCCTATCACACCGAGTTGTGCCGTAAATAAGGCTGGTTACAGTTTTTAGACTAATTTGCACGCTATTTATATTTTGTATTGTTTAAATTTTGCCCAGCTTTTATTTTGCACCATCACATCTGGCTCATTTGATCGACTATTTTTAAGCGATTTTCATGTAAATAAGCGGTTTTCGTGTAAATCGAAGTGCATGTAAATAAATAAGTTTATAGGTATTTTCATCGATAAAGTGTGATAGTTTTTTTTATTCCGATTTGCACGGCCCTTAACCAGTTGCAACATCTAGCCATCCAATCGAATGCTAGTAAAATTGTCACTTGTAGCGTTCTCTTTCAAAATGTCAAAATTTCACTGCACGATCCAGTATCACGATAAGCAATACTATTGAATGTCGAACGACATTTTCCAATTAGCATATCATTCGGTGGCGTGCAACCGGCCTAATTAGATACAAGGAGATACTGTTTGTTTGTTCGCATTAAACTCGGGACTATTGATTTGGTTCGAATGTGCAATGAATACTCGATTATTATTTTATTCTTAGGCTAGGGTTAAACCTTAAAACGTTTTTGTAATTACGCCTGAAGATGGGTCGGTTTATGAAATTGATTATCGGTACCAGTGGTAGTAAATTCGCGTACCTTAGGTTAGCTCCACTGTATGTCCGTTAGTCATAAGGGCGTATCTCTTTAACTTTTATACATAGTATAAATTTTCACAGATAATATTTTACCGTTGGTTACAAGTTTAAGCGAGTGAGTGAGGTTATACATTTAAATTTGTCGCAATTACTTTTTTCTGTAGCCTCTTTGTACGATACCTTCTGGGTCTTGAATGAGTCAACAATTTTGGAATGTTTCTTAAGTTAAAACTCAGTTTAAAAAAACGCAACTTATAACCAATATAAATAACAATAAAGATCAACAAATGCACGTTCAAAACATGCCATTAAAATATATCTCTTTAATTTATATAATACATTCTTGAATAAAAAAACACGTAACGTCTTCGTCCATTCAACTATCAAAGAGTTAATACCATATTTTCACACGTAGAATTATGATCTCAATAAAGACACTCCACTTTCATACTGGTTCGTAAATTTCAACGACTACTTTAACCTATTACAAAATCTCATAAAGATATAAACGAGCCGATATATAGTGATGTGCCAAAAATGAGGAATCGATTCTTATATGAGCTTACTACTCGATTGGGGAAACGTCGGCACTAAAATAGGCTGAACCAGGGCTGACACAAAAATAAAAAATGTTTAAAACTTTTCAAAGTAAATTGCAATAATCCAATGATGATGTGAAATTTACACATTCCACGGATACAAAAGAAACCTATTTTCCCATTTATAAAATGAACAGCATATTTTTTATTTTATTCCAAAAATGTATAAGGTTAAGCATGGATGTGGAAGGATATAGGGGAAGAGGACGACCAAAGATACGATGGATGGATTGTGTGAAAGACGATATGGCTGCGAAGAGTGTTTTTTGTGAGATGACAGCCGATAGAAGAAAGGTATGGAAGAAGAAGACATGTTGCGCCGACCCCAAATATTTTGAGGGAATGATGATTCCAAAAAATGTAAAAGCTCGAAATCTATAAATAATACAATGCGAACTTTATTTCCTGAGTCTTACAGTTTATTACTGTATTGTGTGTTTCAAACTCCAAAGTTCAATTTAACGCAGAGATCACTAATTGAAATAGCTTACAATTTTAAATCTGGCACAAAAGTAATGCAGGCAAAAATATGCATTGTTATTAAAAAAGATGCACTAAAAGCGCACATTTCATATTATTTCATTTGTGAAATGGAGGAAACTTCACTGGTTGAAAATTCTTACGGAGAAAATTTAATTTGAATTTCTGGTTGCGAAATTCTCCCAAAGGTTTCAGGAATAAATAGTTTCTTATATTCTTAGTTAGGAAGTTATTTCTTCAGTATAATTTTAGTGAAGTGAGCTAAAAGAGAAATACTCGGTTTCCTTTGCGAATTTAATTTTGAGAGTGGTATTTACTTTATGAAATAAAATAAATGTGTGTCCTGCATTTTCTTTTACTGATTAAACATATTTCGATTCATGAGGACGGACAGGAGGATAGACATCAAAACTTCAGTTATCGGGTTCCTTTTTTTACCCTTTGGTTACTCCTAAAACTAAAAACTGGTGTTGACGTCATTAGTCTCATTTGCTCTAACCGACTACTTACTAGCATATTCAATACCAATGATGCTTTCAAAACTTGGCTTAACTGAAACATTGCAAATTGGAACTGTGCTTTCTCAAAAAATCTGTACGCATATAATTTTATGGACAAATTTAAACCGCCTTGGCATCTCTTGGCTTAAGGCTAAGTAACTACTAAACTAGTACTAACTATGAAAAAGTCATTGACCGAGAGATAAAATTTTTCCACTGTATTATTTGCTTTCAATTTCTCATGAAGCTTGTAGCTTGCATCATTATCCGCTTTGTTGCACTTTCTGCGTATTTAATAATATGATGCCTTTGTTGATTCTTACTGGAATATAGATTTCTTTGTGAGTCTAATATTTTTCAATTATCTGAGGGGCTAAATAGATTTTTAGTTTTTATACCTAGTCGTCCCTATTACCTAAATCCCGTTAATACGTAAATATTCTAGAACTGTTTGCTATCACAGATATAAAAAAGAATTTATAGATTAAAACACCTAAAAACCTACATTTTTAATGCTAAAATTGAAGATACCCTGAAATTTCAGCCTGCTTTTCAGCAAGCTTTTCAGCAAGGGTCTCAAAATTGAGTTGCAAAAATCCAACCGGAACGACAAACAAACAAACAAAGTGAGTGTATAAAAAAGTGGGAGAATAAGAAGTATCTGTCAACCCTACGGAAGCCGTTGCCAATATAAGGTAAACGCTCCTAATACGGCGGTAGTCAAAATCGCTTCCTATTACGGTGGTATTTATATTTTCGCGTTTTATTCCCGTTTTATTCAGTGTAGGTAGACCAAAACCGAAACTATTTATTCTAAATCTTTTACTTTATGACTTAACTGACATTTGCAATTATAGCAGATAGACAACACAAGAAAATCAATCAGTCTCTGTAAAGTAATCGACGTGAGAGGTGTTTCCATACAAACGCGGAACAACAAAAGTAAATACACAAATATTTAGAAACTAAGTTTTTCGTATTAAGATGCCGTTCGAGTTTGTTCTTTTGTTATTTATAGCATTTTCTTATTATTACACTCACTATTTAAATAGCTTATTTTATATTTGTAAGTCATTTTTTACCAAAAAAATTAAAAATAAAACACCGCCGTAATACGATGCAAATTTTAAAAATTAATCCTAATACGGTGTTATGACTCCGAAATAGGAAAAGTACTGGTCATGTTTAATTGTTTATAACTTTCAATTGATTAACTTATTCAATTAGTTTCAAGTTTAGTTGAAATAATTATTAATCACATAACTTAAAAACCATATTCTGTGGTATGTGTTCTTAATTGGAAATCTAGTTAAATATGAAAACTGTCGAGTACAAAATGTTAGTTTCTTAGAAGAGGCAAAAATGGGAAGGTGTATTTTGATTTATCACAGAACATTTATTTTGTATAAATTTTGACTTGAGTTTTACAAATCTAAGCCAAAAAACTGTTAATGTTTGATTAGGCATTTTTACTCTTTTGTTTGTCGAAATATTTATGGGTCAGAATTAGGATTATCGAAAACATGAGTAGTTTTCCTATTACGGAGGTAATTATTTCCAGGTAACTCCGTGTAGGGTTCTAAGATCTCCTATTACGGTTCTATTCATTTATCTATAAATTTAATAAATCTGTAGAAGGGTCAATTCTGTACACTGAAAATATTGAAAAAATAAACAGCAGCGAGTGACCAAACCCAAATATGTGATTAAAATTTATTTTGTCTGTCTGTATGTTCAGGCATCACGAGAAAAATAACTGTTCGATTTCGATGAAACTTGGTATAATTTTACCTTATTTTTCAGTTTTATCCATAGACGTTGTTTTGTAGAACTGCGGGTGCCGGGGAAAGTGATTTAATCCCTCGAATACTTACTATTGATTCTCAACAATTTCAGATCAGGTCAGATCAAGGTCAGAAATACTATGAAAAAAATACTTACTACAGAACGCGATCTCAACAACAGTAGCTCTATAGAGGGATGTCCTTAATTATTATAGGCCTAGCCGTATTTGGGTCCCATACATATTAGATGTCATTGTCAGAGTTACTCAAAATGGAAATAATTCATTCACCATTAATTTGATTACGCAATTTAATAAAATCAATTTTCAATAAAAAGGAAAAACTTTTACTAACACATAACTATTATTAAATAAATATTATTTGTACGGAACTTTAATGAATATAAGTTCTGACCCTCCGTATTAGGAGCCGTCTACCGCAGTAATAGGATCAGAGCAAAATTTTACCTCCGTATAAGGGAAAATCGACCAGACTATTTAAATATTTCTTTAAAATAAGAAATATCATCAACAGAATCATAGTCTCAACGGCAATACAAAATATAAATTCCACTTTTAACGATAGAATTTTTTTCCACCTTTAGAAATACCTACAAATTCTTATTTTTGTTTCTTACTTTCAAATGTTGCGAAATACCTCCGTAATAGGTGCTTTTACCTTATTGAGCGTAACACTGCTTTATGCCTGTGATAGAATTATCTATGTTCTATGTGACGATATGAGGTCGGGATTGAAGTTTTTACGTAAGACAACATTTTTTAAACTGTTTTGAAAACATTTTTTTAGAACCATTTTCCATGCCGTTGCCTTTTTAGTATAATTTTTTTTCTTATTTAATTTAGGTCATTTGAATATTTCTAAAATTGGCACAAAAAGGGGAGGCCTATGCACAGCAGTGGGATGACAAAGGCTGTGGATGATGACAGGGCATGATTATTCAATTTGACCACGAATAATAGACGACATCGAAATAGTGATACCTAACTAGTAAATACTGTTCTCCGCAGAACCGTGCATCAAAAACTGGAATGTATACGCCTAATGACAGGGTTCTTTAAAAAAAGATGCGTATCATTGAAATTAGTCTTTAATCATCTAGACCTAATAACAGATTAGACGTGAAGAAAATTGCAAAACTGCTAATACAGAACACGGATGTTGCCAACATAATGCAATTAAACATAACTTTCTGTGTCTAGATCATGTCAGACAGGGATAAATCGTTTCATTAGAGCGAGAGGACGTGCTAGAGCAGGACAGATGTATGTGGAATTAGGTTAGTAAGTGTTAAGCTTAGACAATATGTTACTGTCTTTAGTGCCAGGGGCGGACTTGGGTGTTAAAGAATTTAAATTGTAATCGGAGACAACCTCTCTAAGCTATGTTTAGGTTGATCGACATTTTATTTGATGATTTAACTGAATGCTTTATTTAATAACTAGCTGTTGCCCGCATCTTCGTCCCCGTGGTTAGAAGATATGTTTTTTTCGCTCCTACTAGTCGCAGCGTGATGGTATATAGCCTAAAACCTTCCTCGATGAATGGTATATTCAACACTAAAATAATTTCTCAATTTGAACCAGTTGTTCCTGAGATTAGCGCGTAAGCTTTTGTAACTTTATTTATGAATCACCATCATCGTAAACAGTAGAGTTTTAAAGAAGGTTGTCATTTGTAACTTATTTGAACTTTAGTTCTCGCTGTTTTGGCGCTTTGGTTGATGTCACGGGCTGGTACATAGTATAACGATAAATTATAATAGATATGTAAAAAGTTTGGTTAAGTTTTATACTTAAACTATCTGATCCTGTAAACATTGTTTTGCCTAATAAATTATTTCTAGTTGTATGTATTTTAAATATTATAAAAAAATATAAAATATATAAAATATTAAATAAAAAAAAAACAAAAAAAATAGTTCAAAAAATAATATTTTTTTTAGTGTGAGCTACCCTAAAAACTTAGGGGTATAAAAAAATAGATGTTAGTCGATTCTCAGACCTACTGAATACGCATATATATAAAATTTGGTAAAAATCGGTTAAGCCGTTTCGGAGGAGTACGGTAACTAACATCGTGACACGGGAATTTATATATTAGAAGATTTTGCTACCATTCAACCTTTGTTTCATTTGTACATTTCTATTCGATAATTTTCTATGGAATGTAGGTCAAAAAAGACATAGTATGTACAAATATTTAATAGTGTCACAACATTCATTATGTTATATTTGTGAAAAAAAAATTGAACTGTGAGGAACTGAAGATTTCTATTTCATTGTTCTGTTTCAATAATCTCTGTCCAACTGAGTTGCTGAATTGAATTCATAGAAATTAGTAGCCGCATTGTCTTTAGCGTAATTGTCCAAAAGGGTTACCGAGGCCTCGGCAAAGGCAAGAACATGGGAGGGTTTTAGTCGACAGAAGTCTGACACTCAACCTAAAGCGTCATTTGTTGATTGCCCATCCAAATAAAAAACAGTCAGTCTTAATAGAAGCCAGTTATTGTTTACTTTATTTTTATAGGATTTTTTTGTATAAAATACAGAAACAATCCTATTTAAATCATATTATAATGCACACACTGCACGGATAGTCGAGTGGTTGAGCTCACCACTCCCAAACCCACAAAGCGCGACCTGTCGCGGGTTCAATCCCCGTGTAGGAAAAGTTTTTGTGTGATCCACGAATGCTTGTCCTGAGTCTGGGTGTCTAATTTGCATGTGACTTGAATGTTTGTCGAGTACAAGGATTAAGTTCCTTAATGCGGAGTAGCTTTTTAAAAGGAAAAAAAAGAAAACTATACTTTACATTTGACATCAAAATAACCCATTATAACTTGACCTTTGCTCCCAGTGTTCTTAAGTCTACAGAGGGGTCTACAGCACCACTTATCCCTACTTAACTTCTTACAATCGTCGAGAAAACAAAGGAAAGGTGTTAAAACGTCAATTAGTGCAACAAGTTAAGCAATTACTTTCTAAAAGAATTTTGTTAATTTATGGACGAGATTTTAGAACGTTTTATTCAATTTGATTTCTTTTTACGGTGGAGTTTTTTTTTTTGCCTGGAAGTTATCTAAAATAGTAAAGCCAATTGTCTTTTGGTAATCTATTCTGATCAAGGATATTCCAATTCTGATTAGTTTTATACTGAAATTTTATTTTTTCTTTCTTCCGCTTTTTTCCTCAAATAATAATGAGCCTAATGTACGCTCTCATTTTAATTTTAAATTTAACACCGTTAAACTTTTCAATTATTATCAAAATATAGTGTGTTTTAAACCAACAAACCAACACGTACTTCTCGAGTACATAACCAAAATTTCATAACAATGATGGTTCTGTTATCAATATAAATCGCTTAGACCTACATACTGAACCCTACCACCTCCTACACGATAACCAAACATTACTACATCATTATCATTCCTTATTCCTCAACTCAAACAGCTGAACGTCAGTTATACAGCAATGAAACGCGACTAGTTTTCAACTTTAGTAATTACGAGAGAAGTGATCTGGGTAGGTATCCTCGTTTCATTGTAAATTAAACCTTATTTTATACGATTCTAGGGATTTTTATTTTACAGGGAATTTAAAAAAAAAACAAAAAGAATTTGTTTACTAAAAAAGGTGGACTTTGGAGTATTTGATTTGTGGGCGAGCAAGCGAGAAATATTTTACAAAAAAATTGACACAGGCTCTGTGCAACCCCTTCTTTTTGGACTTCTTCTCGAGGGGCATGTATACAGAACCCACGCCTCACTCCTCATACAGAGCTTTTCCTCTTTGGCCTGTTATCTTTGTCACCTAAACCTTATAAATATCCCCAAATTTGGAACAAAATATTCATATCTAGAACACCGTGGGATCGAAATAGTAGAACAAAGCAAAAACTTATCGTTTCGACCTCAATACTCTATCCGTGTTATTTAACTGTTAGATATACTACGAGTATGTAGGTAACAGATACTGTCAGAGTATATTCTCATTTTATGAAGTAGGTAAACGGGTTTATCTTTCTACCTTTATCACACAATGCATAACAATTGTATTTGTCTCGTACCCATAACATGTCCTGTATACTAGTTGGAACTTGCGGTTTTTCTCGTTATATTTCTGATGATTTCTGAAACTTTTCATTTTTTTATTGTATCGTAATTCGATTGTTCTTAATTTCATTTTATGGTAATTTTTTTTATTTATTTAGATTGAAGTCTTACTGAAAACCTTCATCCCTGTAAAGTTTAATTAAAATCGGAAAAGCCGGTTTGACGATCACGGGAAACACATAGAAAAACAAAAAACCTACTTTCTCAGGTATCATGGAAACTATATTTAAAAATATAGGCCTTCAGTATTATAAAACCAATAAGCTTTGACAACTGGGTGTAAAAGGAAAAATCTTTTTAGTTCATCAGATGCATACCTATACCCATGTCATTAAAATTTGATACATATTTCTGCCTTTATCTGAACAATAGAAATGACAAAGATAAACTGCTTTAAATTTCTGGTGAAGAGCTTGTGACGTAACAGCTTTGCAAAATTTAAATACAAAAGTGACGTCACGCATATGTTCGGTCACAATTTATCCATTGTTATTTATAGAACTAGTATCTATTCTTCTGGTCGTAACAGACAGACTTTCTAACATAATTTATTCATATAGATTCTTCTCTGATACCACAATAGTCATATGCATGAATACTTTACTATCAGAACGTTTGTCGTAAACAATAGAACGTAAAGTTCACGTAAACCCCACGTAGATATCTGTTTGTGTTATAGAATGAGATAAACCGTACGGTGCTTTTAGTTTTGTTGTAAAACTATACTACAGTGTTATATTTTATAGTTATTTTCTACGCTGTTTAAATGTTTGTATATAATATGGTTTAAATAAAAAAAAAATCCTACTCCAAATAAAAGACTACTAAGATTCTTTATAGACCGAATTACAGCTACCAACAAAATCGGTTCATGTAGTAAAAAAAAACCTAAAAAAATGCCGACGAATTAAAATCTTTTCTTTTAAAAGTTGGTTGAATGGTTTGAAAAAAGAAGTTTAGGAAATATTCTAACAACCTGTGTATGAAAAACAGAAAACTACTCAAGTGCGAGTAAGACTCGTGACGAAGGATGTTTCATATGAATGGGTTATTTCTATTACCACTATAACAACAAAAACTAAGAATAAAGACTGAAAAAGACTTGTAGATTGTAACAGTCGCATATTTGTCACCCAATCTTCCTTTCTCTAGCCCATTTATACAAAACTCTCATTCTTGCGATTCCGACTCGCTCTTGACCGGTTTTTCATTAAAAAGGTTTAACGTCAGTCAGTTTCCCTGAAGGAATAATCTAATATTAGATAATTGAATAAAAAATGTTAATTGGCGTTAAGTTCAGTCTCACGACGGAAAAGGCTTCGCAACTTATTCGGTAACTTAGTTGGCTTGCTTATTGTACTGAAATTATGTGACGGTGTGGCTATGAGGTAAGCGATTCTCTTTACTTTGCGAAGCAGTATGTACTTTGAAAGAGTATCGGCCGCTTTCTATATTCGATCCCGAATCTAAGATTCCGATCAATCCAGATTTTACTCAATCCCTCGATTGAGCTTGAATCTGCATTTCATTAATCGATCTCGTCTCGAAATCCATCGAAAAAAAACGGATAGATCGCCCTGCTAAACGTTTTGTTTTACGCATGTGCAAAAAAAGTACTTCAGCGATTATTTGTGAGTAAAATGGTGGCTTTTTTCTTAAAGCTTATCTATTTTATGTATAATCACTAGAAATTGCAAAAAATACAAAAATAAAAGATTGGGAAGTCGTAGCGGACAAATACTGTAATTCTACCTCAAGATTAGAAAAAGCATAAACGACAATAAACGTTTATTGATGAACAACGGAACGTCAGTCAATCAAAAAGTTGTCAGTCAGTTTGACATTAACATAATATATTTTAAAATCGCAAGTTTATTTGTTGTTTGTTTTTCCGATGTCTCAGTTATAGAATAGAATACAGCGGTAATATTCGAGCGCGATCAGAATAAGTTCACGCGCCATCTGTACAAGAAACTGTATGGGGTGTATCCTTTCTACCTACTCATGGATCCCACTCTATTCTGGGCATGGTTGGCAATAATCAACTGTATATGAGACGGGAGGCTGCACTGGTCGTCTACTTGGTGAAGGTGCTTCGTGGAGTGGAGAATCACCCGGAAGTATTGCAGCGCTTGAGTGTGTGTACCGGACCGCTACGTGTGGCGGCGGCGAAGCCCGCACCTACTGATAGTTCCTACAGCGAGAATATATTTGCTCGCCAAAGCACCTCTTACAAGAGCTCTCCACACCACCAACTTCTTCAAAATCAGACTGACGTGTTTATGTGTTTTAAATAATGTAATGTGTTTCAATTTTTGTTTAGTTTAAGTTCTTTGCTGTCGCATTAGGGTAAACCCTGTAATGATACTTCATGATTTTAAATAAATAAATCAAAACGAGAATATTATAATCGTTATCTATTCATTCCAGTATTACAGATATTGGTAAAAGTGTACTTAGTACACAAAAACTATAATACCGAAAGCAAAAAAGTTTAAGCGTCAGCTTATGCTTAGCAATCCAAAAGAATTACTGAGCGCTGGTCTTCAGCTTAAATCCTTGACTCCCGTTTACAAGTAAAGTACAGAACAACCACTCGATACCTACATCACAATCACAATTACAAATTTTAAGGACAGAGTTTGTTCTACTTCGCTGTCACTACTATCCCAGTCCGATAGCTGAGCTAATACTTCAAGATCGCTATCACTATCACTTGAAAATATTTCCATTTTAACAGATTTCTCATTACAATCCGTAAAAAATTGGGGATCGCAATTATAGATCTAAAACGTCAAAAATCGATTTGTCAAAACCAGAGATCGGTTATAGAAAACACATAACTGTCACTTTCATACAAATACCAATCTAAAATCTCGATCCGCCCTCCCAAAGATAGATTGAAGAAAAAGATCGAGAAAACGATCCATGGATCGGTTATAGAAACACTAAAAGTTGTAAATGGATTCAAATGTCCATCTCGATCCGTAAATTAGGGATTGAGATCGAATATAGAAAGCGGCCGTATATAATGTACTTTGAGAATCTTCTACCTAAGTAGTGCAATAGTTTTTCTCACGAATATTCATCGAGATATAGAATCATGAAAGGGTTTGCAGAGCCTTTGCACAGCAGTGTGATACAGTTGGCTAGAAAAAGAGAGTAGAGATTGCCTGGCTTCGGATCCAATCGATACTCTTAATTTTGCATAGTAGTTATAAATCGAATTCTTCTTTATGTATGTAACTTGAATGTCTGTAAAACTCCCCACGGTACATGGACACCACTTCTCCTACCGCGGGTCTGCTGGTAGAGATTTCTTTAGAAATAAGCAGCACCCTTGTACATCCTATTTTGTAATGTTGTGTTTTTCTTTTATTATTTTTGTGTACATAAATAATTAAATAAATAAATAAATGGATAAAATCACATACTGTGAAAGTTTATTTAAATAAAAACTTTTTCTTTACCCGAAATCGCTTTTCTAATGGCCCAACTTTCATTGCGTAGAGTCAGCAAAGAAATACTAGTGTTCATTTAAGCAGGTGCTTGTTCACACGCGGTGCAGAATTAGTAGGAACTTTACAGGAGTTGCAACTTAAATTAGTTTTTAAGTGGAGTGTGCAACTGTGTATTTCTTTAAGCATGTTTTGTCGTAGATTTTTTCTTTATATTGCTTTTTTCCTGAAGCATTAGTTTGTTCTAGTGATTCAAAACCATTTTCTGGTCAAGACAAATGAAAGAAAGATGGCATGCAGTACGATATTATATGTGATTATATTATGACGACCTCTGTGGTCGAGTGGCGTACGCACCGGTTTCAAGGTGTCGCTAGCTCTGATGTCCTGGGTACGATCCCCGGTCGGGTCAATGTAAAAAAAAATACATTTCTACATTGTCTCGGGTCTGGGTATTTGTGGTACCTTCGTTGTATCTCGATTCCATAACATAAGTGCTTTAGCAGCTTACTTGGGTCCAGAACAATGTATGTGATGTTGTCCGCATTTTTATTTTTTTTATTATATACCAGAAATAATTATTGTTTTTATGGGGCGATATCCAAACGGTAAAAACGGACCTTTGTACGTTCGTTTACTAACAGGCTGTGTCTTATTAACCGTAACAACTAGATAGAACTATGCGGTTGAAATTTTCAGACATCTTTTTTTTCTTGTCATTTTAACGTAGAAATAAAGATTAATAAAAAGTAAAGTAAGTTTTAATAGACATCATAAATTTTATGTTTCAAAACTTTTCTCAGATTTGATTTTCTAAATTTATGTTTCAAAGCTTTCTTTGACCGGGATGGTTGGCGCTCTTTGGGGGAGGCCTACGTTCAGCAGTGGACGGCGATAGGCTGAGATGATGATGATGATGAAAAGCTTTCTTTGGAAATTTGATTTTCTAAAGCCTCCTTGTATATAACCTTCAGTGTCACGAGTCGGACTAGCATTCCCGGTTTTACGGCACTCGAAATAACGACTGCACGGATAGCTGTGTGCTATCATGTATATGATTACTCAAATTGTCAAAGTTCGCTACGTGCTGCGGTTGATTTGGTCCCTGTGTGACATTACGAGTATGATAGGCATTCGTGTGATCTACAAATTCCTGTTCTTAGTCCGGATGCCCTCGAACGTGTATTGAATCTTTGTGAAATCCTATGACACAAGGATTAAAGAAAATGCCTTATTTGAGTAACCTTTGTATGTCTTTGTGAAATCCTATGACACAAGGATTAAAGAAAATGCCTTATTTGAGTAACCTTTGTATGTCATGACAAATTGTATTAATTTAATACAGTCTTGCCCTTTAAAGGTTGAACCCTTCAAATGGCATTTACGACAAAAACATCTTTATCTAATATCAAATACTAATTATGAGAATTGAACTTCTGAATGGATTCATAAGATCCAACGATCGGAGGTCAAGTTACACTGGTCCTCTCAAAAATTCATTTTAAAAGCTAACGTTACTTGATACTTGAATTTAAGTAAAATGGCCGACGTTCAGAGCAGGAATCTTCGAAATAACTTTAAGGAAAATGTAACGTTTCTATTCGATAAAAGTATCTAATACGATTTAAAGTTGTCCCATAAAAAGCGGTCAAAATGGACTGGGATGAACTTTGACAAAGTCTAATTGTGGATAGTGATGGGACATTTCGTTGAATCGTTGGTCGAAATCGAGAATTCATCTGGGTTGAAAAATGAGTTCTCAATATTATTATTCAAAAAAAGTTTTTTTTTATCGAGATCTAAAGATAATCCGTCCACCTGTCTTTCAGAAGCCTTTTTCTAATGAACTGTAATATTAAGATAAGAATTTATCGTGTAAACCTTCACTTGTCCTGCACCTTCACTCACAAAAACTATTAATCTAATTATTTTTTATTTGCATTCTCATCCATTTCAACTATAAACATATTTCAAAACGATAGAAGATTTTTGTTACCATTTTCTTTTCCTAGCCCATGTTTTGTAAGAGAGTCGCGACCTATTTTCTTACTTCATTACAACTAAGGGGTGACAAGACTAACTTATACTGTTTTAGTTTTTATTCCTTGAATTAATAAAGTAGCTTTTGCTTTGAACTTTGTTTTTTATTCATTGTTCTTGTAAACTTGTCTCAAGTTTTCTTTGAGTTAGAATACTGGCCATTTTGCCGTCTCTTAGAAATAAATAATGGTTTTCTCTTAACAATATTTGTGAATTCTTCCTTTCAGAATGATTTTACGAACGGTTGGAGACATGTGTTCAACTTTATATATTTCTTTAACTTGTTGAGTGAGTACAAGGAATGAGAGAGTTGTTGTATCTAGAGATGTGATCAATTACCTTCATGGCGATACACTAGGCTATTGAAATTTTATGTGGGATGAAAGTAATAAGACAAAAAAAGTGTGAGTGTGACGGCGAGAGAAAACCGAAGAGATGAAAGAGATACATAATAATATACTGAATTATTGTAATGGTAAACCCCGGGTATGTAAGACTTTAATGAATGAAAATTAAGATTCATCTAGAACTGTTAAAATTAATTTAGTTATTTTTACGGATCCCGTTGTAAGGATTTTAATCCTTGTATCGCGCGGGTTTCACAAACATTCAAGTCACTTGCACAAAGACACTTTGAAATTGGATCAAATTCGTGACACTCCGCTACCAATGGGTTAGGCATGATCACATCAACTGCTCAGGCATCCATGCAGAATCAAACAGTTTAGTAAGAAGACGAACAAATTATCTACAACACTTTTGACTTCAATGAGAGTAACAAAAATCACTTCGACTTCTCCCCTTACTCCATCTTCGAAATTAAATCACCAACGAGTGGCTACCAAGATTTCAAAACAAATATCTATCTATAGATGTCTATAAATTGATACGTTGACACGTATCTGGGACGCTCTCGTTTCGAGTTATTTGTGAAGTTGCATTGATTTTTCTAGTAATACTTTGACTTGGGGTCGAGGCCGGAAATAATGATGATAACATTGATTACTAATTGTTTGTTGAGTAATAATAATTCATCGTATCGATAGTACAGTTTTTGTCAGTTAGTGATACATTTTTCGTTTTATTTTTCTTGGGTTCCGCTGACAAAGGTGCAAGGCAAATGGAGCTAGACTCTATTATTAAGGAACCAAAGTTTTTGTCCAGGTTGTATCTCAAAAACTCTGATAGCAAAACACTTTTAATTTTCACAGTTAATGCAGGATTTCCATTGCCGTTATAACAACAAATACTCGCGAAATTGAGGGTTCTACATAAATTGGTCAAAAACAACCGTCAGTTATTGTTGCTGTATCACATTATTTATCTGACAAAGTTCATGACATACAGCGTAGACTTTAATTAGCATTAAAAAAATGTACCGACGAATGTAGAAACTGCCGCCTTTAAAGCCTGCTGCTTAATTAACCCTAAAAACACATTTCAGAATAAAGTAACTCAAGTACAGATAAATGTTAAGTTTTAAGTCCATGTGTAAGATATAAGGCAATAGGTATATTTCCCAAGGGTACTGATGCAGTAAAAGTCACAGTAAACAAGACAAGACACATGTGAGCCATTAGACAATTTATGAGCGTTTCTTGTTATTTCATGTAGCAATCAAAACCTTAGTAGAGATTCTTCGAATTTTAAAGCCTTTGGAACGATATTTACAAGAATTTATGGGGTTTTACTGTGCCATTATGCCAGCATTAACTTTTCATTTCACTAAATAATTTATTTTTCGTTAAAGTTAATTTTAGGGTTAATTTTTTATTCATATTTTTTATTAGTAGTATTGTAGTAAATAATAGATTTTTTTATTCAAATTAATTTATGTAAATAATTGCATTGGGTTGGCATTTAATGATAGTAGGTTACTAATTTTCAGAAAAAAATATATTTCTACGTAACTTAAATGTTTTGGTAGAAACTTTTATATATAAGTTACGTACACGTTGATTTGCTCATAACAAAAATATTTTTAATTAATATTAATACAAAAAAAAATGTGTTGTGATTGCCTACTATAAGTTACCACATGAAACTTTTTCGTCTTTTATTGTTACAATTGTCACGTAGCCAATTGAAATCATCAAGCAGACTCTATATTCAATATCTTAATGGAAAATAATCTGATATCAAATAACAGCGAATAGCAAAAGTGATTTTAATCTTGAAATTAAGATTGACTCGAAGTACAAGTCAGTTCTCATTTCAGCAGATTTTACTGCAGGTTATACATTACCTTGATAGCCAATAAATATCAAGAATTCTGTCTGGAAAATCTGCATCAGCCAATCAGCGTCGTATATCTCCATAACTCTTTTCCTCTCAATATATTTTTTACGACTAGACGAAGATAAACAGTAAATCTTCTGGAAACGGTCGAAAGACACTGGACCGGTGTCTTTTTAGGGTACCGTAAGGACAAGGTAAAACGGAACGGTTGACTTCACCGAAAGGTTGAGTTCCCCACGCCAAACCCACAGAACGCGACGTGTCGCGTGATCAACAAGCATTGGTGTGATTCAGGGATGCTTGGCCTGAGTCTGGGGGTCTTTGTGAATGTGGTAGTGCTTGTTTGTGAAAACTCCCACGACTCAAGAATTAAATTCCTCAAAGCAGGAGTTGTTCTTTCTTATAAGAATATCTATTTCTCTTGCCACTATATCGTTAACAACAATTACTAATAATCATTTCCGTAGAAGAACAGTTGGTACCATCACGTAATTAGATAGGTAACCATTTTGTTTGAAATTTGTTTATTAGGCTATTTATTTATGGAACCCTTGGTGTCAAAGTCTAATACGCTCTTGGCCGATTTTATTTTTAAAGTCTAATAAAGGTGTCACTTCGTTTTATTTTTAACTGAATTCGAAGGACCTTTAACTGCGATTTTGCTATTTTTATTTCTTCACAATCTTCACGTTTTTGATGCATTTTTTTGTTAAACTTTTGTCTTTTATTATCACATCAGTCATGTTCTTAGGAATAATCACGAACTTACGCTGTCACTGTTACAAATTATAATCAGATGTCTTGAAATTAATTTTGATAGTAATTTATTTTATTCACCAACAAAACAAGAAGTAACAAGATTAGTAATAGAAAATTGTACTTCCAAGTTATTTAGTTTCAAATAACCTATTTAAATAGGAAACTTGTGTAACCTTATCCAATTCATTATTTATCATTATTAAAGGTCCCTATTCCCCAGACAGGAATATTGGATGGTAATGTAACATTTTATAAATTAGGTTTCAATTCACTTCCATTTTCCATCGTCCTATCACTAAGGCTTATAATAAACTGGAGGTGTTGAAGCGAGACGGCATATTATACGGTGTATTGTGGCATCCCTGTGTTACAATAACAACATTGATTCCTATTGAGGTAGTAGGTGGCGTGGTCATTTTGTTGGTACTGGAAACTGTGGGCAAATAGTTCTCTTTAAGCCGTGGAGGTTTACTAGTGAACAGAGGGATGGGAATTGAATAATTCCTCTTTTTAAGCTTATCACTACAGAAGCATTGTGTGGGTATAAAATGACTGTTTTCAATAAAGAAAAATAAACCACCGCTCCGTTTGCTCTAAGGAAATGAATCCTTTTCTTGTGAGGACTTCACACACATTCAAGTCAAAATAATGACACCCAGACTCAGGACGAACGTTGTTAGATCACACAAACGTTTGTCCTATGATGGTACCGATTGACATTTATATTATACTAGCTTTTGGCTGAAGCTTCTATCTCTTGAATGTCTGTTACCCCTGCAAAAAGGAGTTAATACAATTTTTTGGAAGTTGACCTATATCCTAAGTCCACCATTGAACTGCTAAGTTCAAGGTTGTATGTTCAAATTATAGCACGCACGTATGTTTTTTCAAAACAAAGTAAGACATCACATGCTAAAATCAGTGAAGAAAAACTCTTTAGGAAACCAGCACACCTGAAAATCACCCAGGGGTTTGTTTTTCTTTATAGAACAAGAAATTTTGAGTCTTATCTACGTGGTCAAAAAGCACACAATTATTTGAAGTCAAATGAGCTAAAATAAATACATAATCTAAATTAATCATACGAAAAGAGAAGATGACCTTGATTGTAAAAGAGGGAACAAGACTTGGCCTTGAAAGCATGGCAGACAATAGACTAACGGACCTACTCTTGCATATTAAATATAAGTATGGATACAATAGAGAGTAGTTTCTCTAAAATTAAGAAACAGTTATAAATAAAAATCACAGTCATAATTAATCCATGGAATCAAAGTTACCAGTAGTTAGCATATTAATTAGACAAGTTGACAGCAATTAATCTGCGTAGGGCTTCTAATGATTCCAATCTTCAAATTGTGGATCAGCTTGAGTCATAGTGTTGGCGGTTTAATATGAAAAGTGGAAAAACCAGTTAAAAAGGTAGTGGGGATGAGGTTTTTTGTTATGTGGATAGTTAGATAAATAATATTAGTAACGTATTCTTTCTATTAACCCAAATAAAAGATAATTATCTAATTACTGGGAATTTAACTAACGCGTGACATCATTTCGATGTATAAATTTTGCTTATTCGTTCCGTTCAAGACCCTTCTTCAGTTTAAATAAGTTTATCTTTGTCTATTTAATTGTCTAGATAAAAGTAAAAACACTTGTGAAATATTTTTTACCTCTTTTTTTTGGCTGACTTAATAGATTTTTATACGTTTATAGTACCCAAGTTTTAAAACTAAAATTCAAAAATACGTAAACCACTTCCGTGGAACAAAAATACACTAACTCACGACCTGACATGTATTTTAGGCCAGACTAGACGAGGTCGGAGTTACTGGTATTGTGGAGCAATTCGGAGAATATAAGACATAAGATTTCATCTGAACTTCCACTGTAAGGCACATCCTTTAACAAAACTTATTTACAATTAGTTAAAGAAAAACCTGGCGTCAGGTGCTTATGAGTAATAATTACTTTATAGTATGCAGATGCATCGAAAAAACATTTAACTTCAAATGTCATTATAATCATACTAGCTGTTGCCCGCGACTTCGTCCCGTGGGTGAAAGATATAAGTAATGATTTATACCTGCCATGTTTTTTTTTCACATTTTCCATTGTATCTTCTGTTCATCTGTAGCTTAAAGCCTTCCTCAATGAATGGTCTATTCAACACAAAAAGATTTTTTCAATTTGGACCTGTAGTTCCTGAGATTAGCGCGTTCAAACAAACAAACAAACAAACTCTTCAGCTTATATATTAGTATATAGAAGTATAGATGAATCACCATCTGATTCAATCAGTCCTCAGCTGAACACAGGCTTCCCCGTCAACCTCGACAACGTTTAGTCTTGCTGCTCCCGTCCAACGTTTTCCTGCGATCTTGATCAGATTGTCTGTATCATTTGTTCTACGGCCACATCATCAGCCTATTGCAGTCCACTGCTGGACATAGGCCTCTCCAAGTGCACGCCACTGAGATGATTTTCGGCTTCTCGCATAAGCTCCTGCCAGCCGTCTTGGCAAGTCATCACTCCACCGTGCCTGAGGACGTCCTACACTACGTTTGCCGAGGCGTGGTCTCCACTCTAGAACTCGTTTACCCCAACGGTTATCGGTTCTTCGGCTAATACGGCCAGCCCACTGCCACTTCAGCTTGCTGATTCGGTGGGCTATGTCGATGACCTTGGTTCTCTGACGGATTACCTCATTTCCACGGCCACCGTTGGACACCGTTGAACACCGCTGCCAAAAAAATTGCTACTCACCATCCTTTATTTGTCTAAATCGCTTCTCTCATGGTATACCACCCCACCCTTACACACACATACTCGTATCCATTAGCGAACGCTCTTAACGCTCACTTTGACTGGAGTCACAAAGATTAAACCGATGTAAACTTTAACGGACTGCCACGATCCTCAGATAACTGTGGATGTGGAAGATGGTTCAAGGTCAAAATATTACTTGAAGCTTGCAATATGTGAGTAAACGTTTACCGTAAGACTAGTGAATAAAATATTTAGTGGATGAAAGAAGAGATATATGTCGATGAGATCTTATTGCAGAATTAATTACAAGAAAAAAAAATGTGTTTTAATTTTATTGGACAAAATGATGATGTCACCGTCCTTCTTTCCAAATCGTTTTACTCTCTGAATGTAATTATGAACATTATGGAAGGAAGTCATTATAATTTTGTAAAATATAAATATTTTAGCTGAGACGTAACAATTTCTCATCAAGTTTTTTTGACATGGATCTCAAAATCTTTGAAAAAGTCACGTTTTCATTACTTTAGCCACAAGAAAGGGTCCCTTGCCAGAAATCCCAAAAGATGAGAAGAAAAAAAGGGACGCCTTTGCCCAGCTATGGGATCTCAAGGAGGCTCGATGTATAAGTAATTAGATCTATATAAAAATTAGATCTAAAGTAGCATAATTGCATAAATTCTGCGCAAAACCTTTCGTCACATATCACACCCAATATTATTAAGTTACATACGCCATTAGTAACTTCTGGATCACAAAGTTGTCGTGTTCGTACTTAATTTAATTAGTTACGCCGTTGGCTTTATGTCTTTGAAAATTCTGTAAACAATAGTTTGTGCTCGCTTAGTTTTCAAACTTGTGTGATTTGCAAATTGGATTCGGCTTTACTTACGCATGTACTTAGAGTACATATGATATTATAAATTCACGTGAGAAAGTTTATTAATATTCCCTAGTATGTAATATACGAATAATGTTTCATTGTAATCAGCTAATAGACCAGAGAGGGAAGCCTAGTCCTACGCGTCGAGGAGTGTGGACTCTTTTCATTCACCCTTCGAAAAGAAGTCCTTAGTAAGTCTGAGACCAGATAAAGTTAAGTATAGAATGCCAAATTGAATCCGTGGATCTAGCTCAGGCAGCTGAAGGGGTCCGGGGTATTTTTAGACAGTGAGAGTCCGATATATCTTCACTCTGTGCTTTTGGTGTGGCCTGAAGCCATTATCTTTTTGCGCTTTTCTTACAATTATTATGGGAATACTAACTATTCTACAAACGTTGTTTTGTCATAGTGGAGAAAAAACATTACAGACGAATCTATACTTCTATACTAATATATAAAGCTGAAGAGTTTGTTTGTTTATTTTAACGCGCTAATCTTAGGAACTACTGGTCCAAATTTAAAAATTATTTTTGTGTTGAATAGACCATTCATCGAGCAAGGCTTTAGGCTATAAACCATCACGCTGCGACTAATAGGAACGAAGATACAGTGGAAAATGTGAAAAAAAAACAGGGCAGGTATAAATCATAACTTATATCTTCTACCCACGCGGATGAAGTCGCGGGCAACAGCTAGTAAAAAATATTGCTCTTTGGATTATGAAAAATTGGTGTTCGATTCTCAGACCTACCGAATATGTACACAAAATTTCATAACAGACATCTCACTCTTATGAATTTTTTCGAGCCGTTTCGGAGTATTTATATATTAGATA
>NW_020799636.1:0-19587 GCF_003590095.1 Trichoplusia ni
AACACGTTTCTTATCAGAGCAACACGTGGACTTACGTTATTGTTTATTTTTGAACACGATTATATATTTTGTTGCACGATCATTGCTCCTCATACTATATATGTATATTATGGGTTTTGTATGTTATGTTTTAAACACGTGCTTTTACAAGTGTAATCTTCAAACAAATGAAAGGAACAATAAAAAATCTTTACCATTCAAAATTTGTACTGAAAGGGTTTTTAAAGTCAAAAAGTAAACAATAGGTAAACTATTTTAATCCGCCTGAAACCTTGGTCAATTTTACCGAATTAATTATTGTATCGTGAACCTTTGTTATCAATAAGCTCGTGCTCATTGATAACAAAGGTGCTCGTGGCTTAGCTATAATCGCATAAGTGATTCGATCACAGGTTAAGCTATGCTTGACGCGGTTGGTCCGTAGATGGGTGACCATATGGTCCCGGCTGTTATTCCTACATCTTTAACAGTCGTTAGAGGTAGTCAGAAGCCTGAAAAGTCTTACAACCAGTTTAACCAAGGGGTATCGTGTTGCCCTGGGTTAAGGAGGTCAGATAGGCAGTCGCTCCTTGTAAAACACTGGTACTTAGCTGAAACCGGTTAGAATGGTAGCCGACCCTAACATAGTTGGGAAAAGACTAGTCCAATGATGACCGTAAAATATACCGATAAAGACTCGACCTTTTTTATAATATTATTATGATTATTAAATTAAAATTAATATATAATATGTAAGTATCATTTTTCTTATTAGGGTTCCGTACGTCTGAATACAAAAAACGGAACCCTTATAGGATCACTCGTGTGTCTGTCCGTCCGTCGCTTACAGTTAATTATCCCCGAATCTATTAGACCGATTAAGTTGAAATTTGGTACACATATCAATTCCTGTGACCCACACAGAGGTGTGACGTGAGCAGATGAAATCTGTGTATGGGGGGTCATTATTGGGGGGGGGGGGATTAATTTTAAAATAAATAGTTTCCAAGTTAATCAAGAAAATAGACGAAAATTGACCATTCCCCCCCCCCCCTATCTCCGAAACTACTGAACCTAAAATTTTGAAAAAAATACAGAAATTAGTTTTCTCCTTATAGATTATAAGAAAACCTATAAGAAGTCCATGATATTAAAATAACATGGTAAATCACTCAATATTGTGCGTACCAACTTACATTTGCAGGTGGAATGTGTGGGAGAACATATTTTGAACATAAAAACATGATAGGTAACATCGTACGGAACCCTCTTCACGCGAGTTCAACTCGCACTTGTTTTATCTAATCATATCTAATTTTGCACTTAAGCAATAGTGGTGTGATTTAGTCGAAATCATAGATATCTTATCAGTAGATTAGGGATATGTTTACGATTTTACTATATTATGTGTATGCAAAAGTGATAACATTTCCTATTTAATGTTTACTTAGTAACAGAGGTTATATATAATAAATTCGTTGTGTAAATAATAGCTTAAGATTGGATTAAGTCAAAATAAAAATAATTTGTAAACATTTAGTTAATTTGTTTTACCCCCATTATCTGACCACAGGATTAAAATTAAAAACACGTCTAATAATCATTATAATGTATTAAAAAACAAAAAAACACACATCACATTGTATGAACGTGTTAAATAATCGAATTAAACAATGAAATTGCAGAAAATATTATAAAAATGTTTCATCGACCAATAAGAACAAATAACACGATCATGCGATATCAAAATGACGTGTTTTAATATTACGAGATGAGGTCCATTCAGACGACGGCGACGTGAAAATAACGTACCAATTGTTATACATTGCCGGCATTGTTTTATCACTTCTGTTACCAAAACTGCGCGGCTCCGCAATGTATAGCACCTCGCGATATATTTCTCACATCGTCTAAACGAGACTTCATACGAGAATCGTCTTTAACACTCTGTGTATTCAACTGTGTTGTGTGTAGCATTTTAACTTTATTTATGAATATTTTAACCTTTAAGGCTAACTTGATTCATTTTTATTCAGATTCCAATGGAATCCTGTCTGACACGTGGTGTTACAATACCGGTAACGGTTTTAGAATAGTGCTAAGAAACATATTATAAGCTTCTTCTTTCGTTTCTACCTCTATTTTTGTCATACTATGTCGTGTGGATGATGGTCAATGGTTTTACCATTAAAACCCAAAGACAGTAAGGTGTTATATGTATGTATTTACCATCATAATAATAAATCAAAATCAAAAAAGTTTTTATTTCAAATAGGCCGTATCTCAATTAATTAATTAATTAATTATCTAATTTACTCAGCATCTTCACCATAAAGTAATGATTCAAGGGTCTGTTCAGTTTTAAAATAATTAATCCTTATTGTTTAATTCATCTCGGATTCCAGTAATTTATCGTCAGTATCATTATCCCTAAATCATTTATCTCCTTGTTACAGGAGTCATGGCAGGACCCGAAGACCAAAGACACGGGCGCTGTGATCAATATCCTGGATATAGGAAGACAGAACTTTGCTAATGGCGGCGTCGTGTCCCGATACCTCTGCGACTTGGCCCAGTGCTGCAACCTCACAAACTATGACTACAAAGATGTTGTCCCCAACGTAAGTATTGTATTAGAACTTCTGCAGAACGTTCATAAGATACCATAGTTATAAGTAACGCTCTTTTGCTTAGAGGACAAAAACAACTCTCTCCAATAAAGCAATATTCTTTTCCGAAAAAGGTTCTCTCAAAAAAGCTTATTAGGTTATGCCAATATTGTATTGTGAACCTAGTTATTTAATAGATTTGAGTGAGTTCTTTTTAGAAATTTGTATATTTTCTTCGATGAAAGCCGTTTTTTATGTGACCACGATCTTTTCATAAATAGCAGACCCTTGCCACTTCGTGGGGCTTAGTTTTTGGTTTGTGTAAAGAAATAAAACCCTACGACGCACACAAATGCCCTAGCTTACTTTTAGTCAAAAGAATTTCAAAATCGGTAGGTCCAGAGATTAGCGCCTACAACCTAACAAACTGTTTAATTTTACAATAGAAATATAATAACAACATCGATTTATTTCATCTAGGTAGTGAAAGACGACAGCGTCCAGCGCGCTATAGATGAAGCCACACAGGAAGCGTTGAGAAAAGCGGAGGAGAGCGACCCGGGAGCGGAGTACGCGACCATACGGAAACGAGTGGAGACCAAGGCCATGAAAATTATACAGGACATCAGCTCGGCCATGTCTTCTAGAGTGCTCAAGTAAGTGGAACTGGCTGAGGTCTTACATGGTACTTATGGGTCTGTGTTTCTCTCGGAACCAGGCATAACATAATTGGGGATAATTTGGGAACGGTTTACTCAAGCGAAGTGATTCTACTCTATTGTCGCGTCAGCTCCTGATTAAGGACTCCGGTTGAGTCCTAAACTTATAGGGCGATCCCGATTAGCGTTATTAAACATATATAAATACGCCTCACGAAAATCATATAGGGGTCATAACCGTAATATTAATAAGCGCTATGTATGTTCTATACAGTAAGCTTGTTAGATTAGTTTCGGTAGCAAAGAATCGAATGAACGACTAGGAAACACGATCCATTTGAATTTCGTGTACCATCGCTTTCAAATATATTGTGTTTCCTTATGGTGTACCGACTGGGTAGTCCAGAACTATTTTACTAACTATTTATTATCTCATCGAACGAATAAATTTTATTTCTTCCATAGAATCCTGGTAAATGTTGTGCAAGTTACTAAATAAACCTGCTTTCCCCAGGTTCGTAGCATGGGTATGCCACAAGGCGGTGAGGCGCGTGGCGGGCGGCGGCTGCGGCACGCGCGTGGCCAGCATCGAGCGTCTCCGCCGCGCCAACGCCGCCGGCCTGCCTCTTGTCTTCGTGCCGCTGCACAGGTCCCACTTCGACTACATCCTGATGACCTTCACGCTGTACCTGACGGGCTTGAGGCCGCCGCTAGTAGCTGCCGGCGATAATATGAGGATACCTTTCTTTGGGTAAGTGTGTGTGGTGTCTATACTGTCTATATCTTATACTAGCTGTACAGTGGATAATATAAAGCAGAAAAAAAATTGCTACATATAATCATCACCCTTCAACGAATAAACCTTCCACGAATATTTTAAGACTAAAATAGCGAAATCGGTTCAGCATTTAACGAGTTTTAGTGAAACTAAGGAACAACAATTCATTTTAATATTTATACACGGTGATTTTTTAGTCGTCTTACAAAAGGAGCCCAGTTCATGTATCCGACGTAAAAAAAACCCTAGCGCGATTATTATTTACTCAGACCGCGCTCGCAGAGCTGTGTTTCTAAAAAACTACGAATTGCATCATAATATGAACAAAAATTTCATTTTAAATTTATTCAAATCTCATAAGTACCAATTTTTATCATGAACGTGTTCTAGTCATTGGATACATGAACTGGGCTGCTTTTGTAAGACGACAAAAAAATCACGGTGTATATGTATAGAAGAAAATAAAGTTATGTCATAAGCCAAAAAACACACCAACTTTGCATGGTGTTCAATCGACCCTGTGTTATCACTAAAATGTTAGTATTTCTAATTATGTTTATTTACGATGTGTATTTTATTTCAGTTGGTTCCTCCGAGGCTGCGGTGCGTTTTACATCAGACGAAGGGTCGAGGGCTCCGAATATCACAGTGATAACACGTACAAATCAGCACTTAGGTAACAAAATAAACTTAATTAAGATTCAAGATTTTAAACCTTTAAGAATGAATAAAACAACAAGCTAGGACTTGCAGATCACTCGAAAATAAGCTTTATGACTATCGGTTTAAAGTGTGTAAAGTTTTAAATCTTGATTTCCAAGCCTGTATTTTACGTCGTAAAATAAATATTTTTCCCTTCAATAAGTCTGCATTATGTTAAACTAAAACTAGACTAAAACCAACACTTAAATTTTTTTCCAGAGCATACATCCTGAACAGTTTGGCGGCTGGTAATAATTTAGAATTCTTCATTGAGGGAGGTCGCACCAGAACCGGCAAGCCACAGACGCCTAAAGGTACCATGAACTTTAACTTTAACAAATAAGTATTCTACGATAATAATGATGACAGATTATATTCTAATTGAAATGTTTTATTTATGCCAGGGACTGAATAACCCGAAAATTACGGTATGTTTAAATAACGGTATGACGTCATACCGTAAAAAAATTGTTACCGCTATATTTGGATACCTAATTTTATTTCGGTACCTTAATTTTTGGGTACCAATATACAGTGGCGTAGCGTGCCATTTTGGCGCCTGGGGCGGGAGACCCACTTTGCCGCCCCCATTCTATAGGTGCTTAATTAAAATTAAATTGCACAGGCAATGAGATACTTTTTATTGAAGAAAAAATTGGATGAGCGGTTTTACAAGCGGATTCTACGAGCCTTATGAGCAGCGAAGTCAGAAATAACTTTGTCAAAATCAATATTAGCAGCCAATTCTTGTTCAATCGACAATATAGCCAAGTTTGATAATCTAGCGGAGCTCATAGTAGATCTGAGGTAATTTTTTATTAGCTTCAACTTCGAAAAACTTTTCTCACAGCTTGCCACACTAATCGCCAAAGTCAAATATATACGAATCAAGATGACTATATTTGGAACCGAAATTCCGAGATTCAGTTTTTGAATGAACTGGAGGAGCTCCAGTGGTCCTTTACCACTTATATCTTCCTCTGATTCAGAACAGGCAATAAATTGCTGGAGACGCTTCCGCTCCATCTGAAACTCGTCCTTGTCGATGTCTTCTAATACATGGGAAAGATCACACTCGAACTTGCTGTCCAAAAGTTTTGCTGGCATCAAAAATCCGAACTTGTCCGATATTTCTTGAATTTGCTGGAATCGAGTCGTCATTTCTTGAATGATCTTGTCCAATGATGCGAACACCTCTCGACGGATTTCCTGCTCGTGAGACAAAGCTGCATCTGCAGAAGATTCATCGCCATGCATGCGTTTTTTCCTGCGAATTCTTCTCGTTTTGAGTTCGATTCCGAGTTTTTCGCAAAGAGTCTTAGCAAAGTCAATTGCTTCTTGCACTAAACGGTCTCTACTTTCCACTAAGAGGGTTTTCAAAGCGCAGAGTTTCTGAGCACACTTATCCACACTTAGTCCTCGTTGCTGCAGGTAAATCTGTGCGTCATCTACTTCAGGTAGCACTGCAGCCCAAAAGCCAAGAAAAGTTAGGAAGTTAAATGACTGCATGGCTGTCAGGAGAAGACTGGCTCCCGATCTTGTTTCGGAAGTTTGAGATGAATCTGTTAATTGTTCCAGTACCTCAAGAACTCCCTCAAACTTATTTTTAAGCATCTTGACAGCTACATGTCTAGCGCTCCAACGCGTTTCAGTGACTCGTTTCACTGCTTGACCTGTGACGGCAACCAAAGCGTTCCATCTAACAGTTGATGCAGAAAAGAAGGCAAATAGCTTCTCTAGAATTCCAAAAAACGTCACCGAATTCACTGATTCAGAAGCAGTGTGTACCCCAGCCAAGTTTAGTGAGTGGTTTGTGCATGCAACGAATAGAGCTTTCGGATTTAGTGCTTTAATCCGGGCTTGAACTCCATTGTGGATCCCTGACATTGTGGCAGCATTGTCATAAGCCTGTCCTCTCAGATTCTGTATGTCCAGTCCGTCTGATGTTATCTTCGCGATTATATCGTTGCTGAGATCTTCTGCATTTTTTCCTTTTGGTTGGAAGAAGTCAATGAAAGATTCTACCACAGCGACTTTTTCTCCTTCGATATGTACGTATCGCAGAACTTGGCTCATTTGGTCATTGTGGGAGATGTCTGGTGTACTGTCGAAGATTACGCAATAATATTTAGCTTTTTGAATACGACGGATGATGGTGGATCGAACTTGCTGTCCCAGTAAATTTATAAATTCATTCTGGGTTTCTGGAGACAGATATGAAACTGACACTCTTGCTCCCAGCTTTATCTTTGTCAGGTGTTCCATTAGAAGAGGATCGTATTCAGCTAGGAGGTGCACTAACTCTAGAAAGTTCCCGCGATTGCCACTATCATCTCCTCGAATGTCTTCTCGATGTCCTCTGAAGGCCAGATTCTGTTTGGCTAAGAACTGGATAATATTCAGCAACCTGTACAATACATCCCTCCATTTCTTCTCCTCACTTTCGAAAACTTCTTGTTGTTTCTGATCGATGGTTGCTTTACAGTTCAGGCAAACTTCCAACTCCTTCCATTTCAAGAAACTCTGTTCATGGCCCAGGTTATTTTCATGGTCTCCGATTCTTGGATTTAGCTTCCACCATTTGTTGAATCCTTCTTCAGATGCGAAGTTCGAGCCGGAATTGCCAAACAGCTTGCAAGAAAAACAATACAAAGACTGCTTCAGAGGCGAGTACACCAGCCATGTTCGGAGAACCTTTTCGCCATTAGATAATGGTTTGTAGAACCACTCTTTGGTTAGTTTTCGGGTACCGCCTTTCGTTGAAGTCCCTGAGCGAACAACATCGGCAAATTTGGAATCGATGTGCTGTACTGAGTCAGACCCGCGACGTACTAGAAGCGTTCTGACTTCGTCGGTCATAGGAGAAGGCCAGCAACCTACATCGTCGAGATTCACATCTTTGACTTCGGCAGGAGCAGAAGGCACGATTTCAATTATGTCTTCTTTGGCAACATTCACTTTTTCTGCAGGCTTATGACTAGATGCTTGAGGCACATCTGGTGAGTCGACTTCGTCTTGACCCTGCTCTGTGGTGGGACCAGAACTACTTCCAACTGCGACGCCAGGCACGTCTTCTTCTTGTGCCTGTAAAATAAGTTATGTATTCCCATGAATATTGGCTAGAAGACACGTTAGAATTTCAAATAAGTATTTTAACTATCACAAAACAAAAGTGGTTTTGGTGACGGCGCGGCTAAATGAAAAATTATGTTACCTACCATAAATAATCAAGTGATCAAAAAACAAAGAAAATATTCCTAGACATTTACAAAACATTCCCAATACAAAATTTCATCTTATTTTGTTTAGCGGCTTAGGCTATAGAGCTGACAACTAAAAACAAACGCACATACATACACATTTTGATTTTTTACTTTAGATAAAGAACCTTGCAATTTATTGCGAGCGACCCAGCCAATAAAATGTCTAAAATAACTGGAGTAATTCTAGGCCACACACGATTCTAGATGGAGGAATCATATATCTACTTACACTGGAATCACTTCCACTGCTGCAGGATGCCACCGAAGACGTTAACGTGGCTTTCGAACCAGAACTAGAACTGAAATATTTCAGTAATGCACCTTGAGACTTTTTCGCATCTGCTGCTTTCTTAGCCCTTTTTTTGCGGAATTCCGCACCGCTTTCTTTGACTCTTTTCATTTTCAAAAACTAATTCAAAGATTGGGTAAAGATCTAAATGTTTAGTTTTAGAAGATTCAATAGTATTTAAAAGATCGAAACACAATCAAAACGACTTTCGTTCCGTATCCAAAACTCTCGCAAAACAAACATACGAGTAATGCGTGATTGCGTAATGGCACTTCACGATGCACTAAAACAAACAAAGTACCTACAAATGAATGCGTAGTACTAATTCAATGAGTGCGAAAGAGAGGCATCGACACGGGCCGACTCGTAAAACAAAAGATTTCAGATTCAGATCAACTCGGTTCGCGCGCGTTGCCTCGCCGGCGCGGCGGGCGGGCGGCGCGGCGTGATGCGATGTTGCCGTTCGTATGTAAACAAACAAACCTTATAAAGAGCTCTGTCAGTAATTTAGCAATTTTTCTTTTAAATAAATTTTAAAAAATCCTTTGTGCGCAAAATTTTATATAAAAATGGAAAATTATACTGTGTAATGAAATGAATGAATCATAGATCAGATCTCAACCCGCTTCAACGGCGACATTTTGCCGCCCCCGCGGGCTGCCGCCCGGGGCGGGCCGCCCCCTCCGCCCCACCCACGCTACGCCACTGCCAATATAAAAAGGTATATTTCGCTAGCAGTACTTAGCCGTTACTAAATAAAGGTATGAAAAAGATGGAAAGACGAAGAAAACAGGATTGTTGCCGGCGCGCACGGTCGTGCCTTGGCCTTGACCACCCTTTTCGGTGCCTCGCACCCCTCGCCCACGTCCCGCAACTGTCAACGCTATATTTTTCGGTACCGATATCGCATAAAGGTTAAATAGCGGTATACCCTAACTTTTATTTTTTTAAGGTACACTTATTTTATACCGGTAGCGTAACCTTATACCGTAACCCCTTTCAGTCCCTGATTTATGCTTGCTTGGATAAACAACATAGAAGACATTGGTATGTTTGTATATTTTGAGATATCTGATAACGGTGTAGAAAGTTGTCTAGACTTTAAAAGGGAAATCTACCCGGGATTTTGTTTTGACATTCCTTCTCAGGGTAGTCAGATAGGAAATGTGGACATCAGCTTTCTCAAATAAAAAAACCTATAAAAATTACAATATATTCTTTTGTTTCGGATCGGAAGTCTACAAATTTCTCCTCCCGCTTTGGGTTGAGCAGAATTGAGACTTTGACTGACTAAAAGACAAACTTGTTCCGTCCCCGGCACACAAAGAGCGAAGGAACGAGTTACAACGTATAATAACCTGCCTCGTTTCCACAATGCAATGTCAGAACAGCCATTGAGGTCTAAGCTTTAGGCTTGAACCGAATTTTAAACCACATTTTACATTCCAGCTGGCATCCTCTCGGTGATAATGGACGCCTACCTAGACGGTACTATAGACGACGCCCTCCTAGTACCAGCGACACTGAACTATGACAAACTAGTCGACGGAAACTTCGTCCGAGAACAGCTCGGCATGCCCAAACAGATGGAGACCTTCTGGTCAGCTTTGAGAGGAATCTGGAGAACGTTGAACACGAACCATGGGAGTATCAGAGTGGATTTCAATCAACCTATATCTTTGAAGGTAATTGGTGAAAGTGTGATTACGTAGTCGATAAGAACTAATATCCTTTTGTTCACCAGTAGGCGCCACTGGCGAAAGTGCAGTATGAGGGAAATGAAAGACAAACTATGTTCTTTCATAAACTCGATGATATCTCGAACAGCGCCTAAAACGGCATATTTAATTCCTATTAAATGATGCAACGGTTTACTCACGCGTATTTATCGAGATTGCCCGACTAGTTTCGGGCACAACCGGAGTCCTTAATTATGAGATGACGCGGTGGCGGGCGAGCGAGTCGAGTTCGACGCATGCTCCCCCGTCGATATAGCGAATGATTATGAAGTTCGGTTTCATTTTGTCCTCACATAAGGCACTCAAAAACTTTAAATCTGCTATAGAAAATCAAATTGAAATCTCATCAACAAAAATTCCACTTACTTTATCCAGGAACTAGTAACATCATTCCAAAAGTACCAGCACTACAAGGCGCCGATCGAGACGTCGCTCACGCCGCCGAACAACAACCTAGCCGTCAACTTGGACAGACAGATCTTATACAACCACAGTCACTCCAGTTTGTATGGCGCTGACGTCAGCACTGACCACAAGATGATGGTCGAAGCGATCGGGAGGCATCTGGTTTATGGTATGTTAACTTATATTTTTTGTTCAAGGTTTCAATATTGCAATAAATTTTAATATAATATGTAGTTTTGGCTATTAGGTATGGGTTTTTAATGTATTCTTGTAAATTATAGCGTCTTTTGTGCATTCAAACTGTCAAACATGTCGTGATTTTTTGACGTAGCGTATTTAATTTCGGTGTACATGGATTAAAACTACTTTTACGGATTTTAATGCGGTTAAATATTAGATTTTAGTTCCCGACGCGACGTTTCGACACCTTTTGCAGGTTTCATGCTCACGGGTAGACTGAGATGGCGTTCGTCTTGACAGAAGACGTCGCTCGTTCTACCTTCATATTTTAACTAATTATTTGTGGTCCGAACTACGCAGTATGAGCTCAGTGTCTTCCAGCGCTGCTCTTGACTAAAATGGAACTAAACTCTAAAATTAAACCGTTAAAAGTAGTTTTATTTCAATGTCTAACATTCGCGTAAACCTAAGAAACCACTTCGATGGTTATTTTTGTATGATCCATGAGATATGATAGTAAGGTTTGTGTCCAGACGCGGCGCAGGCCACGGCCCTGATGTGCACGAACGTGGTGTCGTACGTGCTGCTGACGGAGGCGCGGCGCGGCGCCAGCCTGGCGGCGCTGTGCGCGCGCGTGGCCGCCCGCCACGCCGCGCTGGCCGCCGACGGCCGCGACCTCGGCTACAGCGGGGACGTCGCGCACGCCGTCAACCACGCCGTCAGTACTCACTACATTCTCCCTCATATCTATAGTATCTATACTAATATATAAAGCTGAAGAGTTGTTTGTTTTGTTTGAACGCGCTAATCTCAGAAAATACTGGTTCAAATTGAAAAATTCTTTTTGTGTTAAATAAACCATTCATCGAGGAAGGTTTTAGGCTATAAACCATCGCGCTGCGACTAATAGGAGCGAAGATACAATGGAAAATGTGGAAAAACAGGGCAGATATAAATCTTAACTCATATCTTCTAACCACGCGGACGAAGTCGCGGGCAACAGCTAGTACTCAAATAAAAAGAAAAAAAAGATTAAAAAAATCTGAACGACGTTTTAAAATGTCAAATCAATCAATTTTTGACAGTTTTTTCCACGTTTTTATACACTCACTTTCTTGTTTGTTTGTCGTTCCGGTTGGATTTTTGTAACTTAATTTTAAGGCACTTCCCGATGGGCAGGCTGAAATTTTCAGGGTAGCTACAAACTCGATGACTATGCAATTTACAACTTTAAATACGGCTGGATCGATTTTGATAATTTGAATGGAGTGACAGTTTCAGCCTGCTAGCTTATCGGAAAGCGCCTCTAAATTGAGTTGCAAAAATTCAAACATAACGACAAACAAATAAGAACGTGGAAAAATTCCAAGTTGTTGTTGAAGTATTGCCAACAAGTGACCTGTGTTGTCTATTACAGCTGGGCATGTTGGGCCGCGTGGTCCGACGCGGGCCCGGCGGGCTGGTGTGCGGCGTGTCATCAGTAGCGGCCAGCCTCGAGCTCTCGTACTACGCCAACGCCGTCGTAGCGCACTATGCCGCGCCCGCCATACTCGGTAACACGATACTACATCACATATAATATATACAAAGATGTTGAAGCGGTTGGTCCTTAGATGGTCGACCATCTTTGTTATGTCAAGTCATCCGTGTTTCGGAAGATGGGTTAAATTTTGGTCACGTTATTATAATAACATACCTGGAAAGGTGCCTTTCATTTTTTAAGTTTAAACATATACATAATGAAATTAGTGATGCTTATGCACTAACAAAGAATATAATAATTATTAAGAGTTTATACTCACATATACTAATAGTTTATTTTGAGTCGATTTGCCTTCTTCTGAGTAGTTCGTCAATATGCTACTAGAAGGCTCTGAAACGAGTGAGTAGAGTCCATAATACTATAAACTAATTGCATACATCTTTGACAATGGAGCTCTGTTCCATTATTTAAGGGGTTTTATGACTAAATCCAACCAATGACTTCCCCCCACAGCCACAGCCCTGGAGAGCCTGCTGTCGGGCGACCCCTCGCAAGAGATCTCGCAGTCGGAGCTGCTGGAGAGCTCGCTGCAGCTGTGCGAGGTGTTGAGCCACGAGTTCATCGTGTGCGCGCCCTGCCAGCGCATACAGGACCGCATGCTGGACGCCATCGACTCGCTCAGCGCGCACGAAGTCATCATCAGGAAAAAGGTAAACACACGCCATATTAATGTTATTATTTGGGAAACTAGCAGCTAAATAGCTGATGCGTGAATCGAATAGTGTGAAGATATCACATCAGGAAAAAGCTAACCACACTTTTGACTGCACTGATAGCCGGCGGGTTAAGGTCACCGCGCCAAAACCCAGCGTAGAACAAGCTTTTGTGTGATCTACGAATTCTTATTCTGAGTCTGGGGTGTCTTTGTTGCATGTGATTTATATGTTTCTGAAACCCCCAGCGACACAAGGATTAAATTCCTTAGTGCGGGAGTCGTTTTTAATAAAAAAAAAACACATTATTATTATTATTTAGAAAAAAACACTAGCAGCTAAAAAGCTGATGCGTGTGTCGAATAGTGTGAAGATATCGCGTTCACTGGAACATATTCCGAAAATAAATTTCTATTTCCTCTTATTTGCCTTACTTCTTATTTAAAGCACTAAATATTCAACTGATGCCGAGGGCACGTGTCGGACTGTCACCTACTAGAAACACCCAACTGAACAGCCTAAGCCAAGGTCACAGGATCGTTTATCCAAGCTCTCTGCGACTCTGGCTGATGGATATACCACCTTTTTGGGTGTTTGAGAGAATTTTATACGGTCATAGTAATAGGCCTGTTTCCACTAAGAATAAATCGGGTGGCTTAGACTTCCTAATGATTAATCATGATATGCAGTAAATGAAAAAATATTATTTTTATTAAAATAATATACGATTAATAATATTTTTGGAAAATAAAATCAGTAAAATTAGGCATTCAACCACGTGACTTCAAACACCAATCAGAGATGAGTGACGTCACGCCTCGCAAAAACAATGTTGTAGCTGTCACTTTCAATAGAGTGTCAATCATTGTCATTTTCGTCCGAAGTGATCAGTTTATTTTATGTGCTTTTCGTTTGTTTTCTTAGCAATTTATTGTTGTTAATTAAGTTGATTGATAGAAAGTTTGTGTCATACATAATGGAATCAGGATTTACCAAAGCAAACAGCAGTAATTTGCCCCAAAATTGACGCCATTATGCTTGGACATTTTTTCGCATTCAACGCCGACTTTTGCTCATCGGAATTCCGCAACGTTAAAACTTCTATGTAAGTATAATGTGAAAAACAAAAAAGTTTTATATAATTACCAGCCAGAGAGTCGCATTTACCAACTGTGTAATGTAATTAACTGATTTTGAGGTAAGCGAATGTTAAGTATGAAATACCTTGAAATACATTGAAATACCCTTTTTTATAGTTGTACTTTTACACTGGGGCACTACACAGTATTTATAATAAGAGGAATGCATTATTTGTTAAAAAATCTCCTTGACTAACATATACAAACTCCAATGTTTCGCGAGGTGTGACGTCATTCAAGAGGCCATGACAGTCTTGGCCTTTTCAAATGTCAATTTGAAATTAATTTTTATAAACGCAAAATAAATACGTAAAACGCATATTTTTATAAAAATATTATATTTTTGGGGTAAAATAGATACTAAACTATAGTTTTAAACATATTTCCAAATTTTGTCAACAGGCCTATTATACATCGCTGAGCGTGAATCGCGATAGCATAAAGATCGCCGATGACTGAAATAGACGTTTGGCCTACACAATGCTTTATCGTATTAGCTGATCAATAGCATAATTTGTTGTTAATTTTAAAACTAACCACACGAATCTTTTCTATCTCTTTCAGTCACATTACATCTTGCTTATAGAAATATGTTGATTTGTTTCAGACTACATCGGGTTTGGAAGAAGAGGCGTGGTCGCGGCGGGCGGCGCGGCGGCTGGAGGGAGACGACGAGACTCCCGAACCCGCGTCGTGTACACACTGTCGCAATCCCCGCACGCACTCGCCGAGAGGTAACACATTATATATACCACTCACCGAGCATAATCCAAGCTAGATTTGGAATACTTCAGGTCTACACCCGGTTTGAGCCGGATTTATGCAACGTTTTACAGCGCTCCATAGTTAGTAATATTTATCAGTACTCTGGTTACTGGTTACTATCGATCTATAAAACAGGTCTAAAATATTTTCGTCGTGAAATAAAGAAAATATAATCTCAATTTTTGCTCTTAAGCTTTTTATTATTAGGTCTACGATAAAAAGTTGCAAAACCAAATTATTAGTGGATTAATGTCTATCAAAAAGAGTATTTTTTTTATAAGATTAATAGTTTAAGAGATATATCGCATAAACCATTTCAATTGGCACAATTGGCATTGGTTCAAGATGGCAGCCGTGGGACTACACCCCACCCCCCTACAAATTGGAAAAATCGCGTCCTCTAAAAACGCAACCCAAAGTAACATATCAATTGACTAACATGTCTATTATGTTTTTATTGTATCGTATTTGTAGGCGGCGGTTAATTTTAACACTACGGCCGCTTCTGGAAGCGTATTCAGCGACCTGCAGACAGCTACAGACGACCAGTGAAGGAACCGTGCAACAACTCGTTAAGGACACGTTAGACTCGCTGACCGAAGACTACACGCAGAACAAAATGATTTACGGTACGTAATGGTACAACTTGTAGTCACTACTTATAGGGATGAAATCTAACCGAATTATTATCTAGTAGGAGCAATTATTTTTCAATGTTGCAACTTTTTTTAAGAAATGTGTAATTATTGGACAGCGCAAGGCTGGGGATTTGTTGGAAATTTGTCCAGATTAGGCTACCAAATTTTTGCCTATGTAAGCCCCCACAAGAAACAATAAAAAAATTGCTCACTTTGATAAATGCAAGACTAGGATTGCTAGATTAGGCTTGTTTTTGCAATTTTTCAATGAACTTCAATAACAAATATTGCAACGCGTATTTATCGAGAGTGCCCGACTAGTTTCGGACCCAAACGGAGTCCTTAACCATGAGCTGACGCGGCGGGATTGCGAGTCGAACTGTCGACCTCGCCGCGTCTGCTCTCTGTTATTCTGATGAGCCCGCACGGCCTGGCCCCGCAGGCGAGGCGGTGTCGACGGACGCGATCCGCAACTGCGTGCGGCTGCTGCGGCAGTGGGGCGTGGTGTCGCAGACGGGGCGCGCGCTGCGCCTGGCGCCCGCCTACCGCGCCGCGCCCGCGCTGCGCGCCGTGTGCCAGCACCTCACCAAGTTCAGCGCGGACTGGCCGCTGCTGCGCGACCCCCGCTGTGCGGACTCGCCGCTGCTGCGCGACCCCGCTGTGCTGACTGACTCGCCGCGCTGCGCGACCCCGAGCAGTGCTGACTGGCCGCTGCCGCGCGACCACTCGCTGTGCTGACTCGCACGCACGCTGCACGCCTAACCAAAGACTCTAATCCTCACAGATACCTTCATTATAAGGAGTACAATATTCATCGGACTATGTTTTTCATTTATATTTAGTTACCCTGGAAATGGCATTTCGGGTTAGTTAGTTGTCCACTTATATTCACTAATGTTTCACCGTATTTTTTTCTTCTCTCTGTTACTTTATTTATAGGTAAGAGTTAGAGGTCTGCTTGTGTCAACATGTAACGTAGTGAAAGATTATGTTCTCCAAATAATATCAATCTTATATAGGTATAATTTAACATAAGGAGCATTTATTATACAAGTTGTTGTGTCTCCGAATCTCATTATAATTTGCACGTGTTGCATTAATATAGTTGTCTGTTACGCAAGCCAAAACATAACTCCATCCAAAATATTTTAAACCTTTAAACTGACCCGATATACCTTAGAAAATTTCAGTTGCCAGTGTCGTTATAAGTGGACATCGATAGTTTAACTTAACGAGCCAGGGTGTAAAGTGCGCTAATGAAACGCAATATTATTTTAAGTATGTAATATCATTCAATTTATTGATATGGTGTTTTTAACATCACTGAAAAATATTATTTGACCTGTAAAAGGTACACATTTGTGTCTCATATTATAATGAAACTATTATAAAGGGTTTAACGACGTACCTTAAATGTCTTAATGGACATAGGCCTCTTCACTTATAAGGGAGGCTTCGTTCCGCGATAAAAGATTCCAATACTCGGAATTCAGATCCTCTACTCACTTTCCTCCATCTATTGAAGATGAATTCTGACATCAAACCGTGTTAAAATCCTTTAAAATAGTTTATATACAAGGCATGAGTATATTGAAGTTTGCTCACTATTACTGCGTACAAGTAAGCACATAGTTATTACATAATATGAAAGCTGCTCAAGATTTCAAGATTAGCAAAATAATATGTCAGTAGAGAAGCCAATCAAAAAAATGATATTATAGCAATACAAAGTCTCGATCGTAGTAGAAAAAGGATCAAAATTGAATATTTTTTGCAGAAGAAGCTATAATATCGTAGATCTTAAAATTTTGACATGTCTTCCATGTATAAATGCTCCTAACGGATTTCAAATAAAGACGAAGTTTGAATTACCATTGATGTGCGGTGTTCTGAATGGAGCTCTACCGCCGTCTCATACAGACAGACTGTTGGCTCAGTGTAAGAGAGATGCCACTCTACATCGTGTAATGCGCTGTCTCTTTTCAACACGTGCAACAGTCTTACTCTATGAGGCCGGTCCGGTTCCAAATGCGATAGTTAGCATGCTTAACCTGTGATGTGAAAGCTATTTAAAACTTGGTTTTTTTTTTTGTATATATTGTGGTTAAGTTAATTATTCTCTGAAGTTTCTCAAATATTGTGATCTCAAGATTGCAGCGTTGAAAGTTAATGCGCGATTTTGAACGAAGGAAGCAAATTGTCTTTATATATTGTATAAACTGTTCTTATGTAAGACTTAGGGTCAATACATAAAATTATTACTCAGTAAGGTCGTTTGAGCGTCAGCTACGATTAAGGGTCAGCTCACACTGAGGGGACATTTTATGATACTCGAAAGTAAACTTAAATTTATTAGTTATAAATGTATAAATGTTTGAACTTGACAAAGTGTTGGCGGTGTCCCGAGGCCGTGATATTCATAATTCTATCCGCCATATCTCGATGTGTTTGACCTTTAAAAAAAATAAACTTGTTGAGTTTGTTGAATATGAAATGGTGCTGTTAATCACACTGGCAAGTTTTTCACTTGCGCAACAATACTCGGCCAGAGTAAAGTTTAAAATGTATACATATTTTAATTTTTGTATTTAGACTATAATTATTTTGTTACCTAGTGTTCAATGCGCATGAGGTATACTACATAGCATTTGTATGTAAAGCGCAGGTCGCAGTTATAATTATGTTGGCTGAGCTCTCTTACTCATTTTCATTACGGAGAAAGCGAGACAGCACTCTACACGGCGCAGTACGGCGTCCCTCTTCCACAACTGCAGTAATATTTTAAGAGATTGTGGCAGCCAGGCTGTTCCCTCGCCTGACTATCGAAAGCCGTACCTATAGTAAAGCACAATGTATTACGACACTCAAAAAACAACCTTATTTCCAATATTCAAAGTCAATATTGACAGAACATTACAGAAGAAAAATGCTTGTAAGCTCTTGAAGTCATTAACATTTATGCGCTTTGTAACAGTAGCAATAAAGTTCATTTTTGAGTGTTTAGTCAAATCACTGTGTACTTTAAGTCTTGGGGCTCGTGTGGCCTGCGCTTACAGTGAATAAGTACGGCTGCTATCTCGCTCTGAGACGTTATTCCTTTTTGTACCGTTAAGTTAAGTTGACAAATAGTAATGTAGACATATTAACTTTGTTACCCATATAATGATAAAAGGGGGCAAAGCCAAGATTGATTAAAACAATCTTGAAATATAATTTTCCTTTTATTTTTATAATAAGTGACCCAGTTCCCACTTTTGACGGGCTACGCTTTTTGATATTTTCACTTTAGATATAAGTTACTAGAAATCGGTTAGCCGTAAAAATAATGTGTGAAAGGAACTCTTTTTTTAACACGCCTTTAGCTTAGTAAATCGTCAAGACAATGAATCGAATCTACTCGATTCAGTTGTTTTGTTCAAGTTCCAGCATCAGATCAGCTCAGTGTATATAACTGCACGATAGCAGAGTAGTTGAAGCTACCATGCTAAACCCACTGTTCGCGACGTCTCGCGGGTTCGATCCCGGCGTAGGAAAAACTTTTTGTCGTGGGTGTCGCTTTATGCGTGTGATTTAAGTTTTTGTGAACCCCGCGACGCATTGATTAAGTTAAATATCTCGGAAGACGTTCCTTTTTTTTAAATACTTGCATAATTAAAACTTAATCTGAAATTGGGTAAAAAGATACTTCGAGAGAATTTAACTTGCAACGACAAAGTGATAGGTGAATAAGGTTTGACTGAATGTACCGTCAAACTATGTATGTACTATGTATAAACGAGTGACAAGTAGTAAAGTGTAAAGGTGCCAACGAAAACGAATTCTATAAATTGGGGAAAAAGCCAGACTTTGCCGAGATTAAATCTTATAGGGAGGGATCTAACGTGAAAATAGAGCCGCAGAGTTCCACTAGTCTTAAAATAAAACTATAAATAATGATAAATGATTTATTTAAAGAAATAAATATTAAAAAATAATTACGAAAAATACAGAAGTATATAGTTTCCAATTGAAACAAAGTATCTTAAGGATAAAATGTTATATTAATACCTACAGCTAAGCTAGAAATAGAGAGTAATTGAGAATTATAAATTGATAGATTAAACAATAAAAAAAATTGTTTCAAATTCTGTCCAATTCAAGATTCAATTTACTTGTAATGAAAAAAATTATTAAATAATCGAAAAGAAATACAATTGCGTAAATAGGAATGATAATTAATTATAAGGCTTATAGATAACAGTAAAAC